>NC_091457.1:90450942-90545942 GCF_027789765.1 Dendropsophus ebraccatus
TATACGTCTCTAGGTGAAAAAATGCAAGCGCTGTTGACTTTTAAACTTAAAATGGAATAAGCAAAAGCGCAAAAACGAAAATTGGCTTTGACCTTAAGGGGTTAAATATATTACAAGTTATAGGCACTAGATTACATGTCATAGGGTGGTGATCAAGGGATTAGTCTGATTGATATAGTGGACTCAAGAAGGAATTTTTCTCTGTGTGATGGGATAGCTGGCATCTGCCTCATAAGGGTTTTTGCCTTCCTCTGGATCAACACATTAGGGTTATAGGTTGAGCTTGATGGACTCTTGTATTTTTTTGCAACCTTATTAACTATGTATCTATGGAAAGGGCAAGCCTTGAGGGTCTGAGCCAAGGTTCCTCTTAATCACCAAAAACCACAAAATGTACCTCATGTTAAAATATTGTAAAGTTGGTTTAGGAGCTTACGGTATTGGGTGGGAGGGGGAGTGGGGTCCAGGCATGGTCTGTATAGTGTAGTCCACAGCACTGTACTCTGATCAAGGAGGTCTTCCTCACCTTCCAAATCATGGCAGATCCAGGCTGGAGCTTGCATCAGGGGACAGGACTGTAAAGGAATCTCTTCACAGCTGTAACCCCTCTCCCCCTGGACAGAGAGTGCTGCATTTATGTGCCTACATATGTCCTGCTCATTCTTTTATGTTCCCTGCAGTCTGTGTCAGCCCTTCCTTTCCATCCCTGCTATAATCTGCCTGCACTTACACTCAGCTATACATACTGCTGCTATAATGTGCCTGCACTCACACTCAGCCATTCACACTTCTGTATAGAAAAGTTTCTGTCAACAGGGAACTCCAGCATTTTTCCAAATCAGAAATTTCTTGGATTGGGCGGGTGTCCACGTTAAAGATGTTCACACTCCCCAAGTTTCTTTATATATTTAGAACAGTTCCAATAAGTGTACCCGCCAAATTCTTTGTCAAAGCACAGAGAACGATCAACAAATTTATCTGGGCCAATAAAAGGCCCCGTATAGCTGCAAAATTCCTATGCAAACACAGAGAAGTGGGCGGTATGAGTTTGCCAGATCTCAGAACATACTATATGGCCACACTAGTCTCTTCAATAAGAAACTGGTGAAACTAAATACTTTTTTGCCTTGGGTGCAAATAGAGAACACAGATGTATACCCCTATGATTTAAAACACACTCTACTCTTGCCTTTCTGGAAGGGCATTTCTCTTAAATGCTCTAACTCATTGGTTTTTGCCTCTTATAATGCATGGATATATTACCATAGCCATACTAACTCCACCACACACCTCTCTAAAACTCTACTCCCTATCTCACTCTTAGAAGCTAGTATACCTTCCCTATCCCTAACTACCTGGAGGGAAAAGTGTATTGTCTCCGTTAGCCACTTGTATGATAAAGATACTCTACTTTCGTTTCAAGAGTTAACAATTCTTAGAGACATTTCGATGTCCGACTTCTATAAATACCTGCAAGTTAGGCAGTTTTTACAAGATTTTCCTCCATCCAAATTAGTAGCTGATATAGTCTCCTTTTTGTATTTAAACTCCACAAGGAAGGACCTACGTCCAATATATACCAACATAAACGCATATGATACTTTTCAGAAAACCCACCCATTTCAATATTGGGAACAGGAACTACAAACTACTTTTACAACAAGGAAATGGCAATATGCGTTTAAACTCATATACTGTATCATTCATTTATTTGTAGCACATACATAGAATCTGCATTAAAAAGTATCCTGTGCTGGTATTATACCCCAGAAAAAATAGCTTCTATATATACTGATGCAAATGACAGATGTTGGAGATTATGTGGACAAAAAGGTACTCTGCTTCACATATTATGGTCATGCCCCAAAACATTAGACTAATGGAAAAATTGCATATCTATATTTACTCAAATTATAACACATTGCCAATCATTTCCCCCACATAAGATACTACTGTTTATATCAATTGATAATATTCTACCAGCACAAAGAGTATCAGCTTGCCATTTTTTTATCATAGCAAAAACTGTACTTATACGTTATTGGAAGACATCAGAAATACCTCCGCTGCAGGAATTTATAAATGCAGTAAACATCACATACAAATATAAACAGATCATTGCTAGAGGATCTTCCAAAATGGAAACGTTTAACAATAGATGGGGGGCATGGAGACAATCCCCATATTATGTAGATAATTAAAAGATCATTATCTATACATATCTCTTCCCTTCCAGTTACCCATCTTCCTCCTCTACCCACACCTCCTCCCATCCAACCCCACACCTATACCTACACTAAGTGAGATCTAGTTGCAGAACCTCCTAAGGAAACGCGTAGTTACACCATGAAGAATACCCTTGACTTGACTCGAAATACTCTAATCATATATAAAAAGCCTATCCACACACCAAAGAATATGTTCATTCCTTTATTGCTTATGATACTGTTATTATAGCTTTGCAGTTTATGATTCCGAGAAGGACTCAAAAATTTCTTTCTGTAATTTTCTTTAAATTCCTTTGATACAATGTGTGATTTGCCCTCTGGCAAATTATATACCCCCGTCCCCTTCCCCCCCACCTTCTTATATACTGTATTATTCATAATACGTATTATGACTAAATATGCCTGGATTGTGGGATCATTATGTTTATAATGTTTGAAAAATTGTGTTTAATAAAAAACAATTGAAACAGAAAAGTTTCTGTCACTGACCTCCTGCGCAGCTCTGTGTTTCTCACTTCTTGATTGGTCCATGCGGAACACACACCCCTTCCCTAATGCTGTCATGTGACCACACAGACCTCTGACAGAAGCCCTGCTTCTCTATTCTAGCCTGTTGTACTACATTACTGCATTGTACGGATCTGCAGTTCCTTCCTGTATCTACAAACTGTGTTTTTTTTTCAGGTTTATGCACTCACTATACATTATACTCCACATGGTGATTGCTTGATTGCTATACTGTACAGTAATTTACAATATGACATATTTAGCTGTTTCTAAATGTTTGTTTCATGTGTTTTACCTGTTATTCAGTATAAAAAAACATTATTTTGGGGGCGTGGAACCATTTGTCTGCATTTCAATGGTTCCTTATGTGAAAATTTTCTTTGGTCTCAGAGTGGTTTTGGATTACAAGCGTGGTACCGAAACAAATTATGCTCGTAATGCAAGGCACCACTGTATACAGTATATATATATATATATATATATACCCTTAATGCTCACATATAAGGCAATAGACCTGTCTATGGATTTAAGTGAAAAGGAATAAAAAAAGGATCTATCTTTCAGCTTTACCTACATTTGAAATTAAATATTATTCCTGATACTAGTTTTAATCTCTGTACTAAATAAGAAATAGCTTGAAACAGAAATGTCGCTTGCCATCCACCCTCACTGTAACTCTTTGTTTTATTGCAAAGATTTTTCATTCTTCTGTTTACTTTCTGATTTATCATTTCTGCAAATGTACCACATCAGCAATATTCCAGGGTTTATTATTAATACCAGAATATCATTTGGTTTCTCCTGTATAATCATTTAATTTTTTTTATTATTAAGATTAATTATGAGCATTGGAATAAAATCTAAAATACCTTGAAGTGTGCATTGTTAATGAAGTGGAAATGGAACCTGCTATTGCAAAGATTAATTAGTCCTTCCTGGTTACTATACACATGGACAGTGGTTGCGCCAAACACACGTTCATTTGAAGATGTATTTACTTGCTGCTTCTTGGCCATTCACAGTTCTAATTAGATGAAAGCCCATATTTAGGACAAACATAATGCCATAAAAGTTGGACCATTCAAGGAAAATACTGGGACAGGAAAACTTTTGAAATTGTTAGAGTTCGTTCCCTGTGTGTGAATTCGGCTGGAAGAACCAGTCGACGCGTTAAGCCTTCAGGTGTTGCATTCTCCTGAGGCTTGCTCCTGTCTGAGTACAGGGGAGGGCTCCCTGGCTGCTATTGGTATCTCATGCTGCTGTCAGACTCCTTGCTCCTATCAAGGGCTGGGGTGGGAGCTCTGGTAGCATTTAAGCTGGTGATTGCCAGTGTATGTTTGGTTTCCAACTACACCAGCGTGTCTCTTGTGTTTCCTGTATTTGAGAATTGTAATTGGACTCGGACTTAGACTTTGCCTTTGCCTCATCCTTTTGTACTGCATTACTTCCTGTGCTCCACCTTGGACTGGACTCTGTTAACCCATTGCTTGCTGATTTTGACTTTGATGTTACATCCTTTTGCCAACTCGGACTGCCTGACCTATTTGTATATACTTGTTTGTGTGTTCTGTCTACCTCTCCTTATCCCTAGTTAGGCTAGGGACTGTCATCCAGTTGCTGCCCTAGGGGTTAGCCTAGGGGGGCAAGTAGGTAGGGACAGGGTTTGCGGGCCGAGAGAAGGGACTGCCAGCTTCCCGGACCCCAGGACTCCTTGACAGACATCTTTTCCTTCTCTCCTATTTCCTGTACGTTCACATTATGTTCACAGTAAAGCAGGTGGAATTACGCGGCTGAACTCTCCAACACGGAATCCTGCCGGCCTCAGTGTGCCATAGCCTGTCTATGGAAGAGCGCGCGCTCCTGATCTTAGCGATCTGTTTCTCTTATGCCTCTTCTAGGCATTGCTCCCACCAAGCCAGAATCCTGCTCCACACTGATGAGGGGCAACACCCCGAAACAGCTGTATGTGGATGGATACCTGGCCTTGGTTTTTCCATTGTCATTACATTGACTTATAGGGCCACTTAATATGGTGGTTTTCTTACAAGAGCCACCCCTTAACTGGGTCCTTCCTGGAGGGATATCTGGCTAGTCCTGTGTTTCGAGACTCTTCAATGAAGCTCCACGGGCTCTTCTTTTGCATATTCATGTTTCCCAGGGGGCAATGCACCTAGGATTTCACTGCAGTCGGCAGTGTTATTGTTCGTCTGGTCTCCCTGAGATCAGCAATCTGTTTCTCTTATAGACAGGCTATGGCATACTGAGGCAGACAAGATTCCGCTGCGGAACTTTCAGCTTGATTTACTCAGTGTGAACATACCCTAAGGGTCCAATTACACGGGCTGATCATTTTAGTAACAAGCTCTGATCAGCTACATCTGCGCTTGTTTACTGGACCTATTAGACAGTCTGATAATCTGGCAGCAAAGGCTACATGGACATCGTTGCCCACACACCTGATACCTTACCTCTTCCCGCTAACGGTCTTCTCTCCTGTACTCCTCAGCTTCCCAGTCCCAGCAGCAGTAGCATCTGAGTGGCCTGTCAGCTGACAGGCCACTCAGCCAATCACAGGACGGGACCACCACAGCCTGTGATTGGCTGGGAGGTCTGTCACCTGACATGACTCTCAGATGCTGCCGCAGCTGGGACCAGGAAGCTGCAGAGCACAGGAGAAAAGAGCGGAAGCGGGGAGAGGTAAGGTATCAGGAGTTTGGATAATTGTCATCCCTATACACGTAGCGATGCCTGGTCGGCGCCATACAATTTTAGCTCCAAAACTAAACCAAGGATCAGCCGAATATCGTTTCATCAGCTGATCGTTGCTTCTATTACACGGAACCATAATCAGACGAATCAGCCCAATACAGGCGATTATCGCTCTATGTAATAGGGCCCAAAGAGACCACAGCAAAATAGTCCATAATCTGATTGTTATAGAAAGAATCCTTTGTGGGCTCAGAGATCACCAGGATAAAAGCAATGAGGCAAATCAATGTTGAAGCCTGCATTTCCATAGACATTAATGGTGCGTTCACACCTGACAATATATACATTTCTGCGTTCACACCTACAGGATCTGCAGCAGATTTTCTGCAGCAGATTTCATTTAAATAACTGAACACAGCATCAAATCTGCTGCAGATCTGCTGCAGATCCTGTAGGTGTGAAAGCACCCTAAAGCAGCAGGGAATACCTTTGTAATGAGTAATTGACCAACAGAAGATACAATGTAGAAAGCCAGAGATCAGATGGGCAGATTTGCTAAGAATCTGGCTTTATTTGCTCTAAGAACTGGCATGCATTTCTTGCACAATATTTTTTATAAGTTTTACACACTTCTATCTGAAAAAGGGGTGAGGTCTCTTAAAAAGGGCACAGAGGGGACTTGCAAGCATTTGTTAAAGCGCACCTGTTGTTTGACATGTCACAGAGATATATCAAAAGTTTTGATCGCTCCAGGTCTGAGTCATCAGGACAATTAGTAGGCGAGGACGAGCTGCAGCGGTCAACTCCCGGTCAGGCACATAGTGTAAGTCTATAGAGCCTGACTCTTTTTTCTTACACAATCGGTACAGGTCAGAACACTCAGACCTGGATTGATCAAAACTTTCATCAGTTCCTAAACGTCAAAATTTTTTACAAACAACAGGTACACTTTAATACATAGATTTCTGAGGCTGACGGACCTCTCAATAAATCTGGCGTGGAACACAAGGGTGGGGATTCAGGTATGACTGGCATACACATATGCCAATCTTTGTAAATTCTGATAAATGTTTCATTTATGAGGTGGTCCACAGGAGGATCTTCCACTGGATTTAAGTTTTTCAAAGATAATGGCTACCAGCTACAGGAGGTTCAATAAGTTCAGGAGGAATGAGTAGCAGTAGAAACAATATTTTTAGGCAATTAAAATTGTATAGCTTGAACTACTGTATAGCTTAAGATTAAGCCCTCTAAATATTTATTTATTATTGGACTCAAGGTGCTTCAGTATGATATCATTTTAGACAAGAAGTACAATAATATTGGGCAGCACGGTGGCTCAGTGGTTAGCACTGTAGCCTTGCAGCTCTGGGGTCCTGGTTTCAAATCCCACCAAGGGCAACATCTGCAAAGAAAACATCCGCAAAAAAAAACATGCAGATAGGTGAATTTATATTGTGAGCCCTATTGGGGACAGGGATAATTGGCAAAAACTATGTAAAGTGCTGCGGAATCTGTGTGTGCTATACAAATAGGGGAAGCAACTATTTTATACTTGCTCAAAGATGAAGTTTCACAAGGTATGGAAAAGTAATTTGCTTAATAAAAATATAACACACTTTCACATTCTTATAGAAGATGCTTAAAGGGGTATTCTCATTATCAGAGTTTATCCCCTATGCACAGAATAGGGGATAACTAGCATATTGGTGACAATTTGTCTAATTGAGGGACCCCCACCAATTTCAAGAGCAGACAGCAAATGTCATTCACAAGAGTGGTCAGCACGCAATTTGTTCTCTAAGAGGCTTTCAAACATTGCTGAGCACTGAGCTTGCCCTCCATTCTTGGGATGGATAAAAGTCCATCCAAAGAATACCCCTTTCACAGGGTTTTCCCTGTCACCCCCCACCACCACCACCACCAGAAAAAAAAAAAAAGAAAAGAAAAGAAAGAAAATGCCCCTTTTTGTAGAGGGACACACTGATCTACTCAAACTGACATGGCCACAATTCGTTCTTGTCTTTCCTTCACCAATAGTACTGTCCTCAGCTAAACATTAAAAATTGGCTTTATAATCTTCATTATAATGCACCAGTACGAATGATTCATGCTTTATGCAAATGACGGTCATATAAATTGATGATCGTTTTACATCTTTGATAAAAAATTATAACCACTTGATTACAATCTCGTATAAATTACAATGCACTGCAGAATTATGCAACTCCCCCCCTTTTCAGAGTTTTATGGATTTTTTTAGACAAAGTGGTCAGGCTGCAAAATGGGAAGATAACCACTTTTAGGCCAGGCAGGGCCGTTTTAATACATTGGTGGGCCCAGTGCACAGCCCTCAAGAGTGCCCCCCCCCCCCCCAACCCAGCGTTATCAGAATCGGAGCTCCACACACAGTATTATGCCCTGAATGCCCCCACACTGTATTAGGAGCCCCAATACATACGGTAGTTACCTTATAACCTTATAAAGATATCACCAATGATACCATTACATAATACTGCCACACCATGCCCACTAACAGTTACATCCATTTACTCACAGGGGGCGTCTTCTCTGATCAGAGTCGTTCACCTTTTCTTTCACTCCATCCAGCGTGGGCCACCTTTAAGTCTTCCCCCGGCTGTGAATCTTCTCTTCAGAATCTGCCAGAGAAACAATTTAGGCTCCAACACATACAGTAGTAAGGTCCCCTTGTACCCCTATACAGTAGTTACCCCCCTATGTACCCCTATATAGTAGTTATCCCCCTCTGTGCCCCTATTTAGTAGTTACACCCCTCTGTGCTCCCACTTAATAATTAGGTATGCTCTGTGCCCCAATATAGTAGTAAGGTCCCTATATAATATAGGCACCTCTGTGCAGCCCAAATGTTAGTATAGACCCCCTGTGTGCTGCCCCCAGTAGTATAGACCCCCTGTGTGCTGCCCCCAGTAGTATAGAAAGCTGTGTGCTGCCCCCAGTAGTATAGACAGCTGTGTACTGTCCCCAGTAGTATATAGACACCTGTGTGCTACCCCCAGTAGTATATAGAACCCCACTGTGTTCTGCCCCCAGTAATGTAGACCCCATTGTGCTGCCCCCAGTAGTATATAGACCCCCTGTGCACTGCCCCCAGTAGTATATAGACCACTAGGTGCTGCCCCCAGTAGTATATAGACCACTAGGTGCTGCCACCAGTAGTATATAGACCCCTTGTGTGCTGCCCCTAGTACTATAGACCACTAGGTGCTGCCCCCATTAGCATATAGCCCCCCCTGTGCATCCCCCAGTAGTATATATATCCCCTGTGTGCTCCCTGACTTATATATACCCCCTGTGCACCCCCCTTTTATATAATCCCCCTGTGCACCCCCCAGTATACATATATATATACCCCCTGTGTGCCCCCAGTTATATATATACCTCCTGTGTGCCCCCCCAGTTATATATACCCCCTGTGTGCCTCCCAGTTATATATATACCCCTGTGTGCCCCACCAGTTATATATACTTCCTGTGTGCCCCACCAGTTATATATATACACCCCCTGTGTGCCCCCCAGTTATATATACCCCCCAAGTTATATATACCCCCTTTTATATAATCCCCCTGTGCACCCCCCAGTTATATATATACCTCTGTGTGCCCCCCAGTTATATATATCCCCCTGTGAACCCCCCTTTTATATAATCCCCCCTGTCACTGTGCGCTCCCCCAGTTATAAATATACCCCCTGTATGCCTCCCCAGTTATATATACTCCCCTGTGCGCCCCATCCCCCCCAGTAGTATATAGGCCCCCCTGTAGGACCCCTAGTTGAATAGACCCCCGCTGTGTGATGCCCCCCGTTATATAGTCCCCCTTTATGCTCCCCCCTCCCATATAGCAAGTAACAAAAAAAAAAAAACACTTTATACTCACCTGGGACCGCGCGTTCCTCTTCTCTTCACATCATCCTTGTGGCTGCAGGCAGTGCTTTACCTGCGGTCAGAAGAGGCCGCTCTCCCCTCTCGCGGTGTCGGCACTGAGTGACTGAGTGAGCTGCCTCTTGTTACCGCAGGTAAAGCACTGCCTGCGGCCACAAGGATGACTGACAGGGAGGGAGCCAATGGCTCCCGCCCTGTTAGTGCCGCTGCTGCTGCCTGTACCTATGAGCGCTCGTTACGAGCGCTCATAGCTACAGTACAGAGCACAGCAGCAGGCGGGGGGGGGGGCTGCAGGGGGCGCCATGGATGGGTAACTTACCCATCCCGATGGTGCCCCCCCCGGCAGGCTGGTGACCGGAGCCCTGTGCGACCGCAATGATCGTACAGAGCAAAGGCCGGCCCTGCTCAGGGTGGGCCCCTTTAACCAGTGGGCCCAGTGCATGTGCACTATGTGCCCTCTGGTTAAAGCGGCCCTGAGGCCAGGTGTAAAAGGATGTATGACTAATTGAATACTATTCAGAATGAAAGTCATCTAGTCTATAGACAGAAGAATTTTACATGATATATTCTCCCTAATAATCCATTTAACATAACACTTTACCTTTAGGTCCGAGGCTCTGTGCGTTATAATATATATTTATAGACGTCAAGCTGTTCCAAAACCCAAGAGCTCAGGAGCTCCAAAACTAATGGATTAACAGATTAAAGGACACTTGCTTGGTTGGTGGAAATGGCCAAAAACATCCATTTCAGTCAACCATTATCTCTTCTGTATGGCTGACTAAAGCGAAATTGTCAGCATAGTTTTACTGGCTAAAGTGTACAAGGGCTGCTTACCATGAAGAGACATAACTTATTTCAATCTATCGCTCCAGAGATATAGAATTTAGAAATTTTTGCAGATTGGGAAACATAGCCCATGGGGAATTCCACAGGCTGCAAAGACCAAGCAACATTTGTCCCCTTCCCTCCTTCCGCATCTACACCTGCATGTAAATACCCACTCTTTTTAGATTGATAGGCTGATTGTTGCTGGGCTTTATAGCCCAGCGAAATGATTTGAGAGCTTTACAGTCTTAGGCTATGTTCACACTGCGTATGATTCCGGCCGTAGTGCGAACCGCGAATATACGCACGTAGTTTTGAGGTTGATGCGTTCGCTTGAAAGTATACGATATACGCCCGCACAATGCACACTACGTATGAGCTTACGGCCGGATCGTATACGACCCCGTGAAAAATGAACAAGACCATTGTTTGAGGACGGAAATGTTCCAACTCACGGACATGGATTTCCATGCGGTCCCATACGGAGTACTTATTGCAGCCAAATTGAACTTGATTTTTCGATCCAAAAGGTTCTGTGTGGTTTACGGGGCTGGGCGAAGATTTCCAAGTAAATGACCTGTTTCAGATCGCTTCGAAACAAGCTAGGGAAGCATAACTGTACTGCGGGCGTATGTTCGCGGTTCGTACGCATCCGGCCACATGTCTATATTTCCCACGCCCGTAGTTGCAGCCGCACATGTACGGCAGCGTATGAAATGCGGCCGGACTCATACACAGTGTGGACATAGCCTAAACTTGCATAAAACATCTAAAACTTATATCTCAGCACTGGAGCAATGGATTGAAATAAGAGTTATATCTCCCGATTAAGAAGTACTATTGTGCGCTGCCTTTACTGTATTCAGCAAAAAATTGCTGACAAGTCCACTTTAAAGCTCCAATCTCATTTACCCCAAGCATTAGCTAACACATTGCCCTATGTTTAGGTCATAAAAATAACTGATTCTCTTTAATACTGTACCTGTAGCTGAAATATTAAAAAAATATATGGACAGCGATATAATAAATGTAGAATGCAAGGCAGTTAAATTATGAAGGAATACAATAATTTGTGGGCAATAGTAATGGCTTTACCTGATGTTTTTCACTTTTGGAGAGCTCAGCAACTAACATTGTGATAAAGACAAGCAAAAAACACAAAAATGTTTTAAATACTGGCAATGTCTCAGTCTGGTAGTCTTTTTGCATTCAGTCAATATTAGACTTTTATTGATGCTTTATTGTATCATTCCTTTCACAACCGATAAACTTTCAGAATTTAAATTTAAAATTTTCTCAAAGTGCATATTTGAAAACAAAATGAGATTAAATGAATTAATTGGCAACTTAAATCCTGAACACATCACTATTGTTCAACGCACGTGTTTTCAAAATCCCAGCACACACAAGACTTATGAAACAAATAACTCACAACCTTAATGTAATTACTCTCAGCAGAGGATACTTCTTGCTCTTAAAGTGATGGAATGACAGAAAAAAAAACTGACCTCACGCGTCATAAATTTCCGTAACATTTTATGACTCTGTGATAAAAGCATGCACAGGACAATACAGCGTTTGTTTTTTCTTTAAAACATATCCTATATTTATTGTGAAATTAAATTAGATCAGTGAGAGGACAATATTTATGGAACTGCAAAGGTGAATCATCTACTCTGCTCTTTACCACAATATCGAAGGGAAAACGGCATTTCCTCCTAAGACACTTTTATTTAGCTTGTGATAACTATTTGCACCATGACTACAAATCACTGCCACTGGGAGCACCGATCGTATAAAAGCAAGACTGTTCATATTTACCAACATTACTGATATAACTTGAAGATCTTGTACCCAGAAGAAAAAAAATGTGACAGGCCCCAACCTACTATGTGCCATTTATAATACCAGCATCTTTATATGTGGAAAGAGGCCCTTCCGGTCTCCTCAGTCATCAGGGCCCAGATGGTTCTGCTACCTCTGCACTTCCTTATACATGCACTCTGCGCAACATGACCAAAAACGACAATTTAAATGAGACTTACCGTGTCCACCAGGTTTTTATTTTTATGATGGCACACCATGACCTTACACAGTATTATAATTACAGCAAATTCATCATTTGAATAATGAAAAGTAACTTTCTGTACCAGATCATTCTGCTTTTCAAAATCTCAAAATCTACAGGAATAAAGAGTCGAGATATAGAGCCATAAACAGAACGAAGGTCATGTGCTGTACCCGTGGCTCTATTCAAAACAAAGATCACACACAGGGGAATACGGATTGACTGGACCTGGGCATGTTTGAGTTGCACTCACCTCTAGAGATGAACACACAGGTTCACCGCTCTAATAACTTACAGTAAGCTATGAACCTGCGTGCCCATCACATGACCAGGGCTGATTATTATCATATGGAAGTAAACTATACAAGTTCCTCAGCAAGAAGACACCTTTAAAAAGATGAGTAATTGATAAAGAAAGTATACCAGAAACTTGTAGAACTCATCATCACACAATGGATAAACTTTACTTGCCAAATACATAATATTCCGATTTCCATGTTCTTTTTTTCTTTCCCACTCAGCAATTCTCCCAGAATAGACCCATAGGGTCTTCATTCTGCCATATAATGTGTTGTCAATTTTTTTGTGGGGTAAAATAAACCCCTGTGGGGGGGATAGTTTTTCTGTCATTTACTCTGCGGTAAAAATTACATGTTGACTTTACTCTGCAGATTACAGGTTAAAGCAACAAATGTACAGTATATAGTTATGACTGTTATGTGTATTGTTATGTTTTACTTAAAAAAAACTGCCCCAAGCACACAGCCCCATACAAGTAAATATTCTGATAAATGATAATCAATGTGCACACAAATCTGAGAATAATCTTGTGTTTAGAATTGTGCAAAGTGTCAGAATGTAACCTGTCCATCTTAAAGGAACATGTAGCCCTAAATGGGTTCAACACAGGATATATTATACATGTATCTATTTCACAAAGTTTACAGTTTTGAATACAGGAATATGTATACCAAAAATACATAAGATGCATAGCTGTCCGGTAAAAAGTAAGGCCATTTAACCACCACACGGTACAGATACTATAATGTAGGATACAATATAGGGTTAATCTGCCTCTCTCCTTTTCTGCTCGGTGGTACCTGTGCCAGCTGCATGTGGACTGATGTGATTGAACGATGCAGTAATACAGAAAACTGCAAATTCTAACATTTGGATAATTGGCTAAATCCAAACAGAGGAAGTAACAATACAATTGATTTTTTTTTTTCTCAGTTTGGTAATTCTAGCTTAATAGACTTTCTCGGAGGTTATAATCATATATATGACTGAATTTAGTTTGTATATTAGAAAGAAACACAAACACTAGTAAATTTGGTGCTACCTACAAGCTACTGTACTATTGTGTTCATCTTAGGGTTCTATTTGCTAAATACCAAAATTAAACTCAGCACACAGACTTATTCAATGTACGCCGCTAAGTCTAATGACTGCAAAGCTACTTTTATGTACTATCTGTAATAAGAAAACTAAAATTAAATGGGGACAGACAAAGGCTATCAAAGCCCTAGAAATTGTAAGTTCTGTGTCATTACTGGCAATTGATTCACAGCCTCACCTGTTCAGAAGTCATCACAGTTCCATGGAAAGAAAAAATACACATGGCCACACATACAAAAAAGTCACACTGATCATTTGCTTCTCAGCACTATAACTACTAACAGGAGTAAGTTACAGTTTGATCAGAATGTATAAGGCCGCACGCCACTTCAGGGTTCCTGATTTGTGTGGGTCCCCAACCTAAATGGTGCAGTGCTGCACGGCAATCACCACGACAACAGTGACCAAGAAGGAAGCAACCCAGTGGTCCAGCAGCCCTACTGCTGCCAGACATAACCCCCTGGGCTCCACTGTCCCGCAGACACCAAGCCCAGAGGGTTAGGTATGGCAGCAGTGGTACTGGTGGACACTGGGTTTCTCTCTCAGCACTGCACCATTTGGGTTAGGGGGCGACACGAATAAGGAACTGTGAAACGGTGTGTGGGCTTATACACTTTGATCAAATTGTACCTAACTCCTGATGCTAGTATTAAATAGTACTATTGAGAAGCAAATCAATGTAAACAGTGTGTTTTTGCTTTTTGGCACATTAGTTTTTTCCTTATACGACAAATGAGAGTTAGTGAGTGTAACGACTGGAGTCGTGGATCCACTGGACCGTCACTAGCAGTGGTGTAAGCCGCACCAAGGAGCGGAGACTAAGGGGCTGCTGGTCTTCACCAGAGCCCACGGCAAGGCAGGATGGACTTGCTGCGGCAGGCGACCCCCTGGTCGCTACCCCTGGCTTGGCTTGCTAGTGACGGCGGAAGAGGTGGAGCAGGAACAGTAGGCAAGCAGGCAGACAGGCAGCTGGATACAGGGAACCGCAGGTGGCAGAAACAATGTGCAGGAACAAGGGATAGGAACAACAGGTAGCTGGGACAGAACACACTAGGAAGCATGTAGTGGCTCCAACACCTGTGGTGGGGCAGGGCTGCAATTTATAGGAGATCTACAGAGCAGCAGCCAATTAAAGGCACACTGACCCTTTAAATTATAGCATAGCTGGCGCGCCCGCTCCCTAGGAGACAGGGACACGCCCGTCGAGCTGACAGGGAGCTGGAGGAGGAGGAGCCCCGGCACAGAGCAGGAGATGGGGCAGCAGCAGCGCGGTGAGAGGTATGTACCGCGGCCGTGGATGTGACAGTGAGGGCAACATTCTTGGGGGTTGGGGCAAGTTTACATTGTTGGCTGGGGCACAGCTTATTTTTTCATGGTTTTTAGGTAGCAATTAGTAAATGTATCTAGAAATATGGAAACATGCACTGTGATATTTTTTATAATAATTTATTACACGGTAAAATGTGCCAGCGCTTTAAATAAGAGCATCATCTATATGATATTCATCATCTAACTAATTACAGATATGGACAGAGTTCTGAGAGCCATATGCCGTATAACGCAATGGACAGCTAAACAACAAAGTGAGAGAAGTTTGATATGATATGCCAAGAGGTGCACATAAAAAAAAATCATAAAATGAAAAACAAAATCAGCTATGATCCACTTGTGGTTAATAGAGAGGCGATGTTTCACACATATTTTGGTCAGTATTTACATCAGCATTTCGGTCAGTACTTTAACCCCTTAAAGAGTCACTGTCGTATTTTTTTTTTTTTTTTTTTGCAGAAATCAATAGTCCAGGCGATTTTAAGAAACTTTGTAATTGGGTTTATTAGCCAAATCTGCCATTATCTGCATGTAAAAAGCCTTTTCCCAGGTCCCCCCCTCCTTCCTCTTTTTCATCCACTCTGAAAAATCTGAAAATTGTGACTTGTTGCAGGAGACGTACCCTGTCTGCTCTAGGGAGAGGGGAGGGGGAGGAGGAAGGAGGGAGTTAGCCGGCAGCAGAAAGCAGATAACAGAGGATTACAGGCACGGAGCTGGGTGACAGCTGTAATCCGAGCTCAGACAGGTCACTGGTGATGGTCAGAACAGATAACTGGTGAGGGATTTGTAGATTAACTCTTTGTTGTCCTGTTTTGGTCTTTTCTTTAGCTCTCTCCATAGGAGAACAATGAAGACAGGGGGGAGAGCTTCAAACTGATTTTTCATGATAAAAATGCATTTTTCGGATAATAAACCCAATTACAAAGTTTCTTAAAATCGCCTGGACTATTGATTTCTGCAAAAAAAAAATTCACGACAGTGACACTTTAAGGGCAGAGCCTGAAATGGCCTTAATGACAGAGACAAATTTTATGAATATGACCAGTGTCACTTTATTCATTAATAACTTCGGGATGCTTTTACCTATCCGGCTGATTCTGAGATTGTTTTCTTGTGACATATTGTACTTTACATTTCTGGTAAATTGGAGTCGATACTCATAACGAATCTTTATGAAAAAAAAACCCAAATAATGTGAAAAAATGCATTTTTCCAACTTTGAAACTTTTTTGCTTATACAGAAAGTGGTTATACCACATAAATTATATATTAAATAGCATTAGCAACATGCCTACTTTATGTTGGCTGCATTTATTAAACAATGTTTAATTTTTTTAGACAATAGGAAGCTTAAAACATTAGCAGCAAATTTCCAAATTTTCAGTAAAATTTAAAAATCAGATATTTTTAGGGACCTGTTCAGGTTTAAAGTGTATTTGAGGGGCCTGTATGTTAGAAAGCCCCACAAAGCACCCCATTTCAGAAACTGCACCCCCCACACTCTGCAAAAGCATATCCAGAAAGTTTTTTAACCCTTTAGGGGAGTCACAGGAATAAAAGCTAAGTGTGTAATAAATTTGAAAATTTAAATTTTCTGTGCAGAGATTTTATTGTAATCCAATATTTTTCATAATTATAAACCTATTACCAGAGAAATGCACCCAATAATTATTGCCCCATTTCTGCAATTTATAGAAATACCCCAAATGTGGCCCTATTGCACTATTTGACGCAACCACAAGCCTCAGATATAAAGGAGTGCCTAGTGAATTTCAACGCCTCCGTTATAATTGGTCATTTTTGACCGTACAACTTCAGGTTGGCAGAGGCTCTGGGGTGCCAAAACCTAAAAAACACCCCTTAAAGGGACACCATTTAGAAAACTACACCCCTCAAGGAATGTAACAAGGGGTGCGGTGAGCATCTGGACCCCACAGGTGCTTCACAGATTTTCCGAACAATATGGTGTGAAAAGGGAAAAATTAATTTTTTACACTAAAACGTTGTTCTAGCCTTCAATTTTTCATTTTCTTAAAGGGATAAGGGGAAAAAAAAGACACAAAATGTGTAGCGCAGTCTATCCCGATTACGGATATACCCCACATGTGGCGATAAAGCGCCAAGGGGGCGCAGGACGAGCCTCCAAAGGGAAGAAGCGCCAATTGGCTTTTGGAAGCTGAATTTCACTGGAAAGGATTTCAAGGGCCATTTCGCATTTACAGAGCGCTCGTGCTGCCAAGACACTGGAAACCCCCCACAAGTGACCCCATTCTGGAAACTACACCCCTCAAGGAATCTAACAAGGGGTGCAGTAAGCATATGGACCCCACTGGTGACGGGCACAAATGTGGAACAATGTGACGTGAAAGGGAATATTTTCATTTTTTCACTTTCATGGCACAAATGTGCCCGTCATCAAGGGGTCAATATCCTCACTGCACCCCTTGTTAGATTCCTTGAGGGGTGTAGTTTCCAGAATGGGGTCACTTGTGGGGGGGTTCCAGTGTTTTGGCAGCACGAGGGCTCTGTAAATGCGACATGGCGTTCATCATCCATTCTAGCCAAATCCAACCTCCAAAATCCAAATGGCGCTCCTTCCCTTCGGAGGCTTTCCCTGCGCCCACATGGCGCTTTATGTCCACATGTGAGGTATTTACGGAATTGCTCTACACATTTTGTTTTTTTTTTCCTCTTTTAACCCCTTGTGAAAATGATAAATTCAAGGCTAAACCAACATTATAGTGTAAAAAATGTAATATTTCATTTTCACGCCACATTGTTCCACATTTGTGCTTGTCACCAGTGGGGTCCATATGCTGACTACACCCCTTGTTACATTCCCTGAGGGGTGTAGTTTCCATAATGGGGTCACTTGTGGGGGGTTTCAACTGTCTTGGCAACACAGGGGCCTTTTGAATGCAACATGGCCCCTCGAAATCCATTCTATCCAAATCTAGCCTTCAAAAACCAAATGGCGCTCCTTCCCTTCGGAGGCTTACCCTGCACCCGCATGGCGCTTTATGTCCACATGTGGGCTATTTCCGTACTCAGGGGAAATTGCGCTACACATTTAGTGTTTTTTTATCTTTTAGCCCCTTGTGAAAATGAAAAAATCATGACAAGATTAATGATTTAGAGTACAAATTTTACAAAAATTACACTAAATGTTGTTCTAGCCTTGATTTTTTTCCATTTCCACAAGGGGTTAAAAAAGAAAATGAACACAAAACGTGTAGGGTAGTTTCCCCTGAGTACGAAAATACCCCAAATGTGGGCATAATGTGCCATATGGGCACAGGGCAAGCCACCAAAGGGACAGAGCGCCATTTAGAGGCTGGAATGGAGGATGGAGGCCATGTCGCAATTACAAAGCTCCTGTGCTGCCAGGACAGTAGAAACCCCCAACAAGTGACCCCATTCTGGAAACTACACCCCATAAGGAATCTAACAAGGGGGGCAGTGAGCATATGGACCCCACTGGTGACGGGCACTTACATAGAACATGTGCCGAGAAAATAAAAAATACAATTTTTTTCATTTTCACGTCCCAAATGTGGCCGTCACCAGGGGGCCATATCCCCGCTGCCCCCCTTGTTAGATTCCTTATGGAGTGTATTTTCCAGTATGGGGTCACTTTTGGGGGGTTTCTACTGTCCTGGCAGCACAGAGGCTTTGTAATTGCATCATGGCAAGTCTCTAATGGGAATGGCGGCCATACCTATTTAGCTGGGGAAAAGGGACAATTTGGGGGTATTAGGCCAATTATTAGTTTATAAGGTTGGAAATGACAGGTGTCCATCAAATTCAACCTGTGTTGATCCAGAGGAAGGCAAAAAACCCTCGTGAGGCAGACGACAGTAGCCTCATCACAGGGGAAAAATTCCTTCCTGACTCCATAATGGCGATCAGAATAATCCCCGGATCAATGTGACCCCTGAAATAGGAATAAGGGACAGAATTTAGAAAATGTAGAACCCCAATGACGTGCGGTACGCCTTGAAGCGATCCAGTATACAAAGGCCGGGGTGATCAGGACAGGTGTCACACTTAGAAATGGCGTCCTTCCTGATACCCCTATTACCCCACACTCTGCACTTCTTCTGGGGTCTCCCGTTCTCCAGTGTGGGGGACGTCACCTGGAAAATGTTGTCCTGGTGCGATACGGGGTCCCTCATATCCAGAAGCGCTGGGTCCGCTCCATGGCTGCTAAATATTAGGGCGCTATTACTACTTCTGATATTTTCGGATCGTGCCGCAAGCTACAGTAGCTCAGGCAGCAAGGGACCAGAAGAGGGGGTGCTGGTATAAAAGTTATCCCTGTACAGGTGGTAACCTTTATCCAGCAGTGGGAAGATCAGTTCCCAGATGATCTTCCCACTTGTTCCGAGGATGGGGAGGAGGGGGCATCTGGGGCTGGATTGGGGTGTCCCTTCCTACATACACTATAAGGGTACGTGCACACTGCGGAATCGCGACAGATAACCCTTCGTGCATTCCACAGCTGGCACCCACCGGCGGAGTGATGCAGGCGCACGTCTCCATCCGTGTCATAGACTCCATTCTATGCACGGGCGGATTCCGCTCTCCGTCCAATGTGTTCATTCTTTGGACAGACGATGGAATCCGCCCATGCATAGGATGGAGTCTATGACACGGGTGGGGACACGCGCCCGCATTAGTCCTCCGGCGGGTGCCAGCTGCGGAATGCATGAAGGGTTATCCTTCGCCATTCCGCAGTGTGCACGTACGCTAAATCTGTAAGTGTACCCTGAGGTACGCTCACAGAGTTTGTAGAATTTCACACCATACAGTCATCTCTAATTGGGACGGTACTGGCGGAAAAGACGTGTCTGGGGGGCAGCGTACGCTACGCTACCCCCAGACACGTCACTGGATGATGAAAATGAATGGAGGAAAGAAGGATCCCCCCCCATTCATCCTCACTGGCTAATTCAGTGTCGGAGGCAATAATAACTTAGGCGTCCGACGCCGAAAACACCCTGGGGGCCATATTTATACAGGGATTGGTATATGGGGTATGTAGTGGTGTAGTGTAGTGTGGTGTAATGTAGTGTTTTTTACGTGTTTTTTTTACAGTAAGTTTAAAAACAACCTTTTTATAGCAGGCCATCTTCCCCGATCGCTGTGTGCGTAAATTTACGCCCTGATGCGTTAAGTACCAGGGCGCGAGGGCGTAAATTTACGCCCGATGTCGTTAAGGGGTTAAGCCACAACCAGAATCTGAACCAACAACGAAAAGTGGTAGTATAAAGAGTTTCTGGGTTTTCTACACACTCCTGATTTTAGTTAAATATGCTGACTGGAATAATATGTGTGACTATTGCCTGAATCTATAACATCTTTTTATGACGTACTAATTTACAGTAACTTATAAGTGTGTTATTAAGGATGGACCAAAAAGTCTTTGTTATGAATAGTGGTACACTTGGCCAGGGAAGGGACAGGAAAGACGCTAACAGCAAACACTACACATGTCCCTGCCCACTGTCCTGGCCTACTTGCTACAATCAGCCCTAGACAGATAGGAGTCAGACGATTCTAGTCCAGACGATTTTAAGAAACTTTGTAATTGGGTTTATTAGGCAAATATGCCATTATCTGCATTCAAAAAGCCTTTTCCTAGTTCCCCCCCGCCTCTTTTCCATTCACTGCAAAATATCAGGAAATTGTGACTTGTTGCATCAGACACAACCCTGTCTGTTCTATAGAGGGGAGGAGGGAGATGAGTCGGCAGCAGAGAACAAAGGATTACACAGTCGGGAGCTCCATGAAAGCCGTATTCAGAAGTCAGAGAGGTCTGTGCTGACTGTCAGAGGAGATAGCCGGTGATGTAGCTGTACATTAACTCTTTGTTGTCCTGTTTTGGTGCCTCATCTCCCTCCACCTCTCCCCACTCCATACACAATGATGAAGACAGGGGGAGAGCTTTAAAGTGCTTTTTCGTGATAAAAATGCATTTTTCGGCTAATAAACCCATAAACAAAGTTTCTTAAAATCACATGTACTATTGATTTCTGCAAAAAAAAAAAATTTTAAACAACAGTGACACTTTAACCCTTTAACCTCTTAAGGACCCATGACGTGCCGGTACGTCATGGATCACTGTCACTTAAGGACCCATGACGTACCGGTACGCCGGCCCTTTAAACGATTTCGCGCGGCGCTCCGGTAAAGATGGCTGCTGATTCTATCAGCAGCCATCTCCATGTGTCATGTAGGGGGCAGTTTCCCTGCCCCCCGTAACGGCGATCGCTGTAATTGGCCGATTACTTCTCATCGGCCAATTACAGCGATTTGCTCTGTTTCCGGGACCGGATCCCGGCACATAGCTGTAATTGGTGCTGTCAGAGACAGCACCAATCACAGCAGTGCCCGGACATCACCTGTCCGTGGATCCGGCCCCCCGATTGCCCGTGATTGGCCGGCTGCCGCCAGCCGGCCAATCACGGGCGATCCACACTACTACCCCCATCATCACCTTCTCTGCTTGCTGAGAATCAGCAGCAGCAAAGGTGATGATGGGGGTTGTGAGTCCTGTGCCCGGCGCCGTCCAGGAGGGCGCCGGGTGCCTCCTTCCCCATGGTGCCTCCTCCTCCTCCTCCTCCTGTGTCCACCCCCCCACCCCCAACTACCTCCGTTGCAGGGAGATCAGCTAGCTAGCTGATCTCCCTGTTCTGCCTCCTCCTCCTCCTCCCTGGTGGCGGATCGCCTCCTCCCCCTCACCCTCGGGTGCCGGCCGGTGCCGGCTGTGTCCTCCTCTCCCTCTGACGCCTTCCGGTGCCGGCCGGTACCGGCTGTGTCTTTCTCTCTCCTCCTCCGCCGCTCCTATGGGCGATCTCCTCCTCCCTACTTCTGCACCGCTGCCACCACCCCCCCTTCAGTCCTGACAGCCCCCCCGCGTCCTGCCACCCTCCCTGCACCCTGCTAACCCCCCCTGCGTCCAGCCCTGCCATCCCCCTGCGTCCTGCCACCATCCCCCCTGCGCCCTGCCACCCCCCCTGCGTCCTGCCACCATCCCCCCTGCGCCCTGCCACCCCCCCTGTGTCCTGTCACCATCCCCCCTCAATCCTGCCACCCCCCCCTGCGCCCTGCCACCCCCCCTGCGCCCTGCCACCCCCCCCGCGTCCTGCCACCCCCCCGCGTCCTGCCACCCCCCCTGCGTCCTGCCACCATCCACCCTGCGCCCTGCCATACCCCCTGCGTCATGCCACACCACCCCCTGCGTCCTGCCACACCACCCCCTGTGTCCTACTACCCACCCCTGCGTCATGCCAGCCTCTGCGTCCTGCCACCATCCCCCCTGCGCCCTGCCACCATCCCCCCTCAATCCTGCCACCCCCCCTGCGTCCTGCCACCATCCCCCCTCAGTCCTGCCATCCCCCCTGCGCCCTGCCATCCCCCCTGCGTCCTGCCACACCACCCCCTGCGTCCTGCCACACCACCCCTTGCGTCCTGCCAGCCAGTGTCCTGTCCCCCCACCCCCTGCGTCCCGCCAGCCTCTGCGTCCTGCCACCCCGTGTCTTGCCACCCCACCCCCTGCATCCTGCTACCCCCTGTGTCCTGCCACCCTCTCCTCCCTCCTCTTACCCTCTTCCCTCCATCCTGCCACCCTCTCCTCCCTCCTCTTACCCTACCCCTCCGTCCTGCCACCCCCTCTTCTCTCGTCTTACCCTCTCCCCTCCTCTGCCACCCTCTTCCCATCCTCTGTCACCCTCTTCCCATCCTCTGCCACCCTCTCCTCTCTCCTCTTACCCTCTCCCCTACATCCTGCCACCTTCTCCTCTTACCCTCTCCGCTGCCACCCTCTCCTCTTACCCTCTCCGCTGCCACCCTCTCCTCTTACCCTCTCCACTGCCACCCTCTCCTCTTACCTTCTCTTCTACCACCCTCTCCTCTTACCTTCTCTTCTCTTCTGCCACCCTCTCCCCTCTGTCCTGCCGCCCCTCTCCTGTCACCCTCTCCCCTCCATCCTGCCACCCTCTCCCCTTACCCTCTCAGCTGCCACCCTCAACACACAAATAAAATGTAAAAACAGTACATAAAACACACACTAACACTTACACGTGTAAAAGCATAACACTTACACACCCCCTCTAAGGATGCCTTCACACACACCGTATCTGCTGCGGATTTCACACAATGGATTTGCAGGAAATCCGCTGCGGATCCAGTGTCAATTTATCCCTATGACAAAACTTACATGCAGCGGGAATGACATCCCGCTGCATGTATGTAAGTAAACCCCCCACTGGCCGGAGCATACATCACCTGTTCCCCACTCCGGCTTGCTTCGGGGGTTCTCAGCTGGACATCCCGCTCAGCCAATCAGTGGCTGTGGCGGGACAGCACACTGATTGGCTGCGCGGGATAAGCAGACGTGGGGATCCCTGAAGCCGGAGCGGGGAGGAGGTGATGTATGCTCCGGCCAGCAGAGGGTTAACTTACATACACACAGCAGAATGTCATTGCCGCTGTGAGTATGTATTCTCATAGGGATGCACTGACACTGGATCCGCAGCGGATCCGGTGTGTGTGAAGGCACCCTAAAGAAAAAAACATAAAAATGGCCACAGGTTGTTCTCGGCTGAGTAGGCATTCGCCTGGATTGCCTCCGATACTGAGACAACCAATGAGGGAGAAGAGGAAGATCCCTAGTTACTTCTTCCTTCCTCTTCTTCCTCATCATCATCATCATCATTTAGTGATGATAAGCACCCAATGCGCAGCCCAAGGAAGCCCCAAAAGCCCCATCAAGTGACCCCTTGTGGGGGGTTTCCTCTGTTTTGGCAGCACGGGGGCTCTGAGAGCCCTTCGTCCTCCATTCTGGCCAAATCCAGCTTCCAAAATCAAAATTGCGCTCCTTCCCTTTGGAGTCTTTCCGTGCGCCAGCTTTGCACTTTGTGTCCACATGTGGGGTACCCCTGTAATCGGGGGAAATTGCTCTACATGATTAGTGGTTTATTTTTTCTTTTAACCCCTTGTGAACATGAAAAATTCAAAGTTACACCAACATTTTAGTGTAAAAAATTAAATTTTTCATTTTCACGGCACATTGTGCCTGTTACCAGTGGGGTCCCTATGCCCACTATACCCCTTGTTACATTCCTTGAGGGGTGTAGTTTCCATAATTGGGTCACTTGTGGGGGGTTTACAATGATTTGGCAGCACGGGGGCTCTGCGAACCCGACATGGCCTCCGTCCTCCATTCTGGCCAAATCCAGCTTCCAAAATCCAAATTGCGCTCTTTCCCTTTGGAGGCTTTCCGTGCGCCGACTTTGCACTTTGTGTCCACATGTGGTGTACCCCTGTAATCGGGGGAAATTGCTCTACATGATTAGTGGTTTATTTTTTCTTTTAACCCCTTGTGAACATGAAAAATTCAAAGTTACACCAACGTTTTAGTGTAAAAAATTTAATTTTTCATTTTCACGCCACATTGTTCCACATTTGTGTCTGTCACCAGTGGGGTCCATGTGCTCACTATACTTCTTTTTAAATTCCTTGAGGGGTGCAGTTTCCATAATGGGGTCACTTGTGGGGGTTTCCACTGTTTTGGCAGCACGGGGGCTCTGCGAACCCAACATGGCCTTCGTCCTCCATTTTGGCCAAATCCAGCTTCCAAAAGCCAAATGGTGCTCCTACTTTTTTAAGGCGTGTCCTGCGCCTGCATGATACATTATGTCCCCATGCAGGGTATTTTTGTACTTGGGGGAAATTTCTCTACAAGTTTTATGGGGTTTTTTCCCTTTTAACCCCTTGTCAGCCTGAAAAATTTAAGGCTAGACCAAGTTTTAGTGTAAAAAAAATTTCATTTTTCAATTTCACGGCACATTGTGTCTGTCACTAGTGGGGTCAATGTGCTTACTATACCCCTTGTTACGTTCCCCCAGGGGACTAGTTTCCTAACTGGTGTCCCTTTAGGGGTGTTTGTTAGGTTTTGGCACCCCAGAGCCTCTGCCAACCAGAAGTGGTACTTTGAAAATTGGCCAATTGTAATGAGGCTTCAAAATTCACTAGGCGCTCCTTTGTATCTGAGGCTTGTGGTTGTGTCAAAGAGCACAATAGGGCCACATATCGTATATTTCTATAAACTGCAGACATGGGGCAATACAAATTGTGGTGCATTTCTCTGGAAATAGGTTTTCTATTATGAGAGATATCTGATTACAATATAATTTCTGCAAAGAAAATTGAAATTTTCAATTTTCTCACACACTTAGCTTTTATTTCTGTGACTCACCTAAAGGGTTAAAAAACTTTCTGGAATTGATTTTGAACAGTTTGGGGGGTGCAGTTTCTGAAATGGGGTGCTTTGTGGGGCTTCATGATATACAGCCCCCTCAAATCCCTTTCAAATGTGAACTGGTCCCTTGAAAAATCAGATTTTTCAATTCTTGCGAAATTTTCGAAAAACGCTGCTAAACTTTGAAGCTTTCTATTGTCTTAAACAATTGAACGCAAGTTTAATAAATGCTGCCAACATAAAGTAGACATGTTGCTAATGCTATTTCATATCTAATTTATGTGACATAACCATTTTCCTTACAAGCACATTTAAAAGTTAGAAAAATGCAATTTTTTTAAATTTTTCATGTTATTTTGGGGTTTTTCATAAAGATAAGCTACAAGTATCGACTCAACTTTACCAAAAAAATTAAGTATAACATGTCACAAGAAAACAATCTCAGAATCAACCGGATAGGTAAAAGCACCCCGAAGTTATTAATAGATAAAGTGACACTGGTCATATTCCTGAAATTTGGTCCGGTCCTTAAGGCCATTTTGGGCTCCGTCCTTAAGGGGTTAAGGACGGGGCCCATTTTCGTTTTTGCGGTTTCGTTTTTTCCTCCTTGTGTTTAAAAGGCCATAGCACTTGCATTTTTCCACCTAGAAACCCACATGAGCCCTTATTTTTTGCGTCACTAATTGTACTTTGCAATGACAGGCTGAATTTTTGCATTTGGTACAATACAAAACCAGAAAAAAATTCAATGTGTGGTGAAATTGAAAAAAAAATGCATTTCTTTTATTTGGGGGAACTGTGCTTTTACGCCATTCGCCCTGGGGTAAAACTGACTTGTAATGCATGTTCCTCAAGTCGTTACGATTAAAACGATATTAACATGTATAACTTATATTGTATCTGATGGCCTATAAAAAATTCAAACCATTGTTAACAAATATACGTTCCTTAAAATCGCTCCATTCCCAGGCTTATAACGCTTTTATTCTTGGGTCTATGGGGCTGTATGAGGTGTCAGTTTTTGTGCCATGATGTGTTCTTTCTATCGGTACCTTGATTGCGCATATACGACTTTTTGATCGCTTTTTATTACATTTTTTCTGGATTTGATGTGACCAAAAATGCGCAATTTTGCACTTTGGGATTTTTTTGCGCTGACGCCGTTTACTGTGCGAGATCAGGAATGTGATTAATTAATAGTTTACGCACGCAGCTTTTTACTATAAACAACACTTTATAGTCCGGCCGGCATCAGACAGGGAGATCGCTCCTCCGGGACAACGTCCCGGAGGAGCGATCTCCCCCACTAGACCCCAGGGAAAGGTTGCCTCCGGTAATCGGAGGCAGCTGTCAACTTTGACAGCTGCCTCCGATTAGCTAATTAGCGGGCACGGCGATCAGACCGTGCCCGCTAATAGCGGCGGTCCCGGGCTACACGCGGCACCCGGGACCGCGGTGCTTCAAAGCGGGGTCGCCGTGCGGCCCCGCTTTGAAGTGCTAATGACGACATATGACATACGGGTACGTCATATGTCCTTAAGAGGTTAAGGTGTGTGAAAACACAGAATGCAAACAGACAGACAGACCTGAACATAGTCACAATAGTCTGGTGCAGACTCTATTCACTTGTAAGGGACAGTTTTCAAGGCAAGCCCTGTGACCTGTAGAGAGGTCACTGTACAGGGAGAACAGAGAGGCTGACCTATGAACATCAGCTATTATGAATGTTATCTACTCTATATACTGGTATCAGTTTTTATTGTAATTGTGTCTAAGATGATTAAAAGGGCACTGCTGGGAAATGATCTGTACAAAACAGAAAGTGTCAGCTTATTACTAAGCTTAGTTGTCAAAATGAAAACTGCAAGATTTCAGGATTATTTTATAATATAGATAGTAAAATTGAAAATTAGACATTAGACAAAAACATAATAAAAATGTTTACAAACTATGTTTAACATAAAAACTTTATTTGAACAATAGGTACTTTTTTGATGACACATTCCCTTTAATGGCCCCTGGTTGTTCCATCTATAATATATGTCACTTATGGATGTCCACATAAAATTGATACATATGGCGTTTGCAACACAGGTTAAATGTCTACCACTGTCCATTTGCTAAGCATGTAATGATTGTATGAAGCAAACAATGTCTGGTCTTGCCAAGGATCACACAATGGACCTCAAATCATGCATAACGTTGCTCCAGACAGTCTTGGGGCTCTACTCCAATTTCCGAAAGTTTCTCCAACCATCTCAACCTTCAGTTCCGTCATGAAAATTATTCTGCTGTTCTCATACAGCTAATGCAATGCACAAAAGCATGTTTTGATATTCCAAATATATGGTGGCAATGAAGTCATTCACAAGGGTTTAAGGAGTTTCAAACATCATTCATAAAATCCAGAGAACAAAATAAAATTGAATACTATAGATCACGCAGGACTTTTTTTTAAATAAAACATCTAAAATCTAGATGAATGTACAAATTACATTCTCTTCCCTTCTGTAATGGAATCTTCAAACATGTAACTCAAGTCATACGCCAAACGATGCGAGCAGCACAGCCGGTTTCATTACTGTATATATTTTCAATGGAGACGTGGGACAGAAAATTAATGCATAGATTTTGTTATCAAAGTACTTTTGTATTTTTACTTAATATACATCATATCTCATTTACATGTAGTACAGCTGGAATAATCCGGGCCACATTATAATTTCCAAGAACAGGATATGGTTGATGCCTTCGGTCAAACTTTCTGATTTTTAAAAGGTTACATTGATCCCCCCCCCCCCCCCCCCCCCGTATTACTGAGTGATTTAGTCAGAGCTTATAACATACACTTATGTACTTAACCCCTAGACAACCTAGGATGTACCGGTACGTCCTGGAAGTCTGTGCCCAGACGACCCTGGATGTACCGGTATCGCTGGAGGTCTCTGTGTGGTACGATCGGCGCTCTGGTCACTGAGCCTGCACAGGCAGGCTCAATGAGCAGAGCGCCGATAACACTGATCAATACAATGCCTATGGCATAGCAATGATCAGTGATGAAAATGAAAGTAATGAATGTACAAGTCCTCCAAAGGGACTTAAAATGTATAAAAAAAAGTTAAAATCACTAACCCACTGCCCCAAAACCCCTCCCCCAATAAAAGTTTAAATCACCCCCCTTTCCCATTATATAAATAAAACATATAAAAATAAATAAACATAATATACCGTAGCGTGTGTAATTGTCCGATCTATTAAAATATAACAAGCGTCACTGCGAACGGCGTAGACGAAAAGAGGGAAAAAAAGTGCGATTTAGTACCGATTTTATGTTACATTATATATAAAAAAAATTATAAAAAGTGATCAAAATGTCCGATCTTCACAAATATGCTATTAATAAAAACTAGAGATCATGATGGAAAAAATTACACCCCATACATCCCAGTAGGTGAAAAAATAAAACTGTTATAAGCGTCACAATATGGCCATTTTATTAATAATTAATTGCCAAAAAAAAGGATTTCATTAAAAAAAAAATATATAACATTAGAGAATCTGTGTAAACCTGCATATCGAAGGTTCTGGTGTAAGAACTCTACCTAATAGTACAGTTATGGTGTGGGTGTATAACGAGTGCACTACTAGGTTGGCACCAAAAAAACTGAAAATAATGTATATTAGTAAGCTCTCTAGCAATACCCCCTAAATGATGCTATATTGATGTGTTTGACACTGGATATATATTATTTGTAAGGACAAGGTGAATAATATAGGTTTTGTAAATGAGTCACAATTGTATATAAAAAACACTTTTTATCTTAATAAAAATGGATTCAAATTCATGGAAACATACATAGCTATACATATATAAATCTCTGTATATATTTCATATGTTAATCGTAAAGTTGTAATTAGTATAGTTCATAATGTAAACATGATGGGGGAGACTTATCAAAGGGTGTAAAATTTAGACTGGTGCAAACTTCCCCTAGCAACCAATCACAGCTCCTCTTTCCTTTCACCAGCTGTGATTGGTTGCAGTGGGCAGTTTGCACCAGTCTAAATTTTACACCCTTTGATAAATCTCCCCCGATAAGTTTTTGTAGGTTATAGTTCATAAAGTATGGTTTTGTCCACATGCGACTTTTGCAGGGCCCTTGCAAGTCGTTGTGAATTAAGACCACTGTGCTTAGGTTAAATGAGTTTATCATTCCTCTGTTTCTCAATTCAGTGTGGATTGCAACAGTTGGTGATATTATTCACGTTTTCACAGAGGTGATATATTTATCTGTATATAATCGGTGGAAATCCACCTCTAACCAGTCCAGAGGTTCTGTCTCCACGTTGTCTGCGGCCGCAAGCTGTGGGAAGCATGTAGAAGACTGTTTAAAGATGTTTCAATCGGGAGCTCCTCGTGTCATGCGTTCCTCATTCAGTAATGAGTTGCAAAATTTTTGGAAAAATGAAATATCCGAATATCCCAGCAAGTAATGGGTGAGGGATCCGATCTTTTAGGCTATGTCTGGAACATTGGTGCCATGTTGAAAGCCGCCTTATTGGATCAAGGTCAAGTTTTCCAATGGAATGGTGGTCATGTAGCATATCAAAGAAGATTAGAATTTCTCATAAATTGATTGCAACAATCAAACTCAAAAGTTATCAAAAGTTCATAACAATTGGATTAAGCGCCTTCAGCTCTGTGTTTAGCAGAGCTGTCTATGGTGCTGAACACAGAGCTGAAGATGTTGGATCCAATTTTTATGAATTTTGAACCATAAGAGACATTGCAAATCTGATTGGGCAACCAATTTCTGAGACAGTTCTGGTCTTTTTTATGTGCTATATGACCACCTTCCCATTGTAAAAACTTGCCCTTGATCCATAACAACAGCTTTTAAGATATTGGCCATGTTCTGGACATGGCCTAAAAGATAGGTCCCCCTACCCATTACTTGGTGGTGTATTTATGTCATTGTTTCTAAAATAAAAGTCTCCTGAGACTTTTGACCCATCCTGTATATGAGATAAGGTAAGTGAACAGAGCAAACCACCCCAATGAATCCAACAGTACTTTCCTTTGCAAAATCTGCCAAAATGTGCTTGTTATTCTGTATATGCAGATGAGTTAGTCAGCTAAAGGCAGACCTAGTGCCCCCAGTGCACAGCTTTCTCTACCTATCAATGATGCGCCTAATGAATTCATAATGCAGAAGTTTAGAGTTCCCTTCCCGGCTAGAGATGAGCGAACCGGCCGAGTCTCGGGTTCGTATGAACCTGAACTCTCGGCTTCTGATTCCCGCTGTCTGCCCGCTCCGTGGAGAGGGTGGATACAGCCTGAGGACCGCCTGGAAAACAGGGATACAGCCTATTTAAAAAAAAAAAATAAATTTGATGACATTATTGGGGGGGGGCAGCTATCTTTCCTGAGCTTCTTTTAACAGCATTTAATTATTATGATTATGATTATTATTATTATTAATATTCTTTACAGCAAGCCCCATGGACATACGCACAATAGATTGGACAAGACCCCATTCACTTCTCAGCGATCTGTGCAGAAGTCAGTGTGCATGGGGAGGGGGAGGGGGGGGGTGACCACTGAGCCCATCTTATCTATATACTGGTATCACTTTTCACTAATTTTCTGTTGTGGTATTTTTTTCTCACTTTTCTATCCTGGGAGCTGGACGTTTACATAATTTAACTAATAGGTCATCTTCTGATGACACATTCCCTATAAAGGTTTTTTCCCAGCACAGTAAAAGATCTTAAATAGACTCTCTCGCTGGTGCTCAACTTCCAGGCAGTGTTCCCACATGGCACTACTTCCCCCCCTTGAAGGGAATGGGCTGTGTCACCAGGGTTGGTTCTATGTTACACACTTGGGTGAGACCATGCTAACAAGCAGTGACTAACGGCTGCCTGATATTGCTGCAACATAGGCCACAAACTAGGACAAGTCATTGTGACACTGGCCATCCCATGCAAGCAAGGAGAAAGGCATAGTGCTATGTTGGAGGACTCCCTGGAAGTTGTGCTTGGACAACCTTTTTAAGTACTCAAAATAATGTAATATATAGGCTGGCAGAAGCTAATATTATATAGCATTAAATAATAAGTAATTTTAAATCTGTTGCCCATTTCCCAAAATGTAGATCTACAGAAAAACTGGAGAAAAGGGATAGTTTTGCAAAAAAAAAAAAAAAAAAAGTTGAGATGGAAAACAGAAAAAGGTCTTAAAGTCTCTAAAAACCTCCCTCTGTGATGAGGATGATCTGGATATTGCTGACTCTCCATAGCAAGTAAACAAAGTTTGCAGGAGTCAATGTTTTATGCATTACTCTAACTTGTAATTAATGTGCATAACTATACACCCGAAAACGTCATCTCCATTAAATATATATTCAGCATTTATTTCCATTGTCCCTGATCCTGCACCAAGAGCCAACACATCTGTCCCCAGCAGTGAATTTAATAGGCATTTCTATTAGTTTTATGGACCAACCAAAGCCTAGTATTGTGCCCATTAGTAAACTGAGGAGCAATTGAGTCTGCTGTTCAGTGCCCTCTGCTTTTCTATCAACTCCAAGAAGTGCTGCAAGCAAACTACCAGGAGACGCTTTGTTATACACAGACATGCACCTATCTGGTGACTTCTACCATACAGGTGGCTGGGAATACAATCAGTCATGAGACAATGCTGTTTACGTGTTACTTCTATTATAATTTCTATTCTAAGCTCAGGGTCTGTGCACCAGAATATGAATTTATTTTTCTTTTTTGCAAGGTTGCAATGTACAGAGAAAGTATCTTTATGCAACACTGATTATCTATAACAGATATTAATATAGCTAAGCATTTCTCTTATGCACATCTGCATTGTTATTATCAGTATGTCACTATCTACTATAACTGTATATACAGCATATATATATACACACATATACGCACCTAGTGTACACACACAATATTCAATGCAAATAAACAGTTGCCAGTGTTGCTCAGGGCAGACATCTTTAGAATATAAAGGGTTAATATGTTTTACAATAGTTGTGTACAATATTATTAAGAGATTATTTTATTGAATTATATACATTTATATACAGTTAATTGCATGTTTTACAACATTCTTAATAGTCTGTGGATTGTTTGCATAATTAAAAATCTATTAGGAGAATATTTTAATACAATTAATTGCGCTTTATAGCTTTATGTTTTTATCATATGCTATATGGGCCTATTACTAATATCAATGAAGCACAATGTAAGAAAAAAAAAAAGAATTCCCAACCTAAGTGACATTTCTTTATATAAAACAGATGGTGTCCTTTGAAAGGGGACCATACATAAAATTCCAATAGGTATTGGCAACTAGAAAGACAGATAGCTAATCAGATAGGGAGACATTTTAAGCGGCACTGAGCTAATATTTTGGCGTAAATAGTGATTCAAATAATTTTTTTGCCTGTTTTGCAAAAAATTATTCACAACTGGGGGCATAATGAGGGGTACAGCAGCAAGCAGCTGGGGGCAGCCTTTGCATGTGCCGCATTTAATATTTTTTGAGCTGAAAAATGGCATTGAAACTTACACCAGCTCTGAGCTGACATAAGTTTCATTGCAAGCGCACAAGATTTATTTAGAGGCATTCTGCCTCTATATAAATGTGGCCAACCTCTGTACCTGGCTCTAAAAATGCTAGGCTTAATAAATGTCCCCGATAGATAGATAGATAGATAGATAGATAGATAGATAGATAGATAGATAGATAGATAGATAGGAGATTGTGTCACTCCAGTAGTGAAAATTTTTATTTAGAGGGGTTATCCAGCAAAAATCTTTTTCTTTCATATCAACTGGTTTCAGAAAGTTATATAGATCTGTAATTTACTTCTATTTAAAAATCTCCAGTTTTCCAGTACTGCTGTATGTACAGCTGCTGTATGTCCTGCATAAAATGTTATGTTTTTAACAGTCCTCCTGATAGTATGTAAGCTGATGCATGCGAGCAGGGCCCTCGCTCCTCATATATGGACAATTATATGGATATCTCTGTAATGTCTGATTTATGTCTATGTATGTACTCTCGGAATTGTAAAGTGCTGCGGAATCTGTTGGCGCTACGTAAATAAAAATTATTATTATTAAAATTATTATTATTTCCTTTCCAAGTATGGGAAGACTGGAGATTTTTAAATAGAAATAAATTACAAATCTATTTAACTTTTGGAAAACAGTTGATTCTGTCCTCACCATGTGAACCATTATTAAGCCAAAAGATATCAAGCCCCCTCCCCCCCAAAAAAAAAAGTCTAATAAATGTTGAATTAGCTGTAAAGTAGAGCGTTAAAATACCCTTCATGCATATGTAGGAGGAGTACAAAGTAGTGATCAGTAAAGGGGAAGGGATTTTTTCTTTCAGTCATGCCCAATGCTTCAGTTATCCTATCCACAGAGTTAGGCTATGTTCACACAACGTTTAACAGCCGGCCGTCGGGCTGCACTCAGCCCGTTCCTGCAGGCGATACCTCTGTATCGGCTGCAGGCACGTTCTTTTTTAACAATTGATTTGCGGGCACTGGGCGCTGTGCCCACAAATCAATTAGCCATTCACCCCAATGCAATGTGCGCCCGCGCTCTAAAGATCGGGCGTTAGAATAACGATGTGAGAACACAGGGGGCGGCATTGCATTGACTTCAATGCAATGCCGCCCCTGCAGTAAAGAACGGACGCTGAGGCAATTGCAATCAGCGTCCGTTCTTTACTTAAAAAGAACGTTGTGTGAACATAGCCTAATATAGGAGTAACAAATAAAGAGGATAGATGGTAAACGGTACCTGCCACAAATAAAACGCCCTGCACATTAGTGTTAGGCTAGAAGATTGTGTTGCCACAGATACATCCCACATAATTAGAATACCACTTATACATGAAACTTGGCTGGCATGGGACTTATCCATGGCATTAGACACAAATACTTAATCACCTGTTGTCACACAACATTTTGTATATATTGGGGTGACTCCACACAAGGGAGAACACTTCATTTGTGCAGGTAAAATCTGCATTACAGTAGCAGAAAAGTGGATGAGCTTTCCCAGAAATAACATTTTCCAACTGCAGCAATTTGTTTGCATCTTTTGTTTGCATCAGATTTTACCTCTGTCAATGTAGCGGCGGTAAAATCTTTGGAAAATCCACAGAACAATCTACAGCAAAATGTAACACATACAGAGTTTGCTGTGGTTTCACCATGGGTTTGCAGCAAGCTCAGCCATGTGTGGACTCTATGGACATTTGTTTTCCTTGTTGAGTTCTAGTAAATGCTCACTACAGTAATTAATGTTTTAATAATGCAACACTAAACCCCACATATACAATGCATACAGCTCTGGCTGGAGGTGCTCTTATGGAGATTCATTACCATATTTCTTGGAGTATAAGAGTCACTTATGTACTGATAGATTCTGTACACACTAAGTAACACAGAAGCCAATACTGGTAGTATAAAACTGCTTCTTGTAAAGCTGCTGCTGGTTTTGTGAAATCTTCCTTCACACATTTTGCATAAAATTCTTTGCACCTGAAAAAAAGGCATTACAAATGTGCATTGTCTCCTATTCTCTATTATGCATTTTTTGTGGCCTCCACCCCCCCCCCCCCCCCCCCCCCCCCCCCCACACAAACACACACACACACACACACAAAAAAAAAAGGTGAAATAGTGTGTTCTAATAGATGTTTTTTGTGGTGTTTTTTCAAGTCATGTGATTCAAGGATTTCTATTAAAGAATAAGAAAGAAAAAGGAGGGGAAAAAAACAAGCATTATAATAAGAGCAGTTGATATCAGTTGATATGATCATTAAAAACATCAGTCTTTATAAAGCTATGGATGTTTTTCACATATAAAAGATGTTGTGCGAGCATAGCCTATGGGTTTTACTATGTATTAATGGTCTGCTGGTACTTTTTGAGCACTTTTCTATACAATAGCAATAACGTATCAATATCAATATACTAAAGATTCTACAAAAAGCTAGGTGTTATACCCAGTGCCAATACTCAATGTATTTTTTCAGACAACACCTATAATCTATAGTGTTTATCTCTATTTGCAGTGCAGCTGAATGCAATGTATTGATTCCTGTTGTCAGCCATTGCAGACTGGGGAAGGACTGACAGTAGGATTGATGAATACAGTCTATTGTTCTCTGTTCTCAGCCATTTCAGACTGGGAAGAAGTAGACTGTCATATTCTTAAATGTGCTGAGTGACAATATTCACAACACTCCCTTCCCTATGACTTCTTTATGACATATATCTCCAGTGCTGCGGAGACATTTACATTCATATACGTGACTGATATCAACTGCTCTTATTATAACACAGCTACACTATTATAAGCTGCCTACCTCAGGTTAAGTGCACCTTTAAATTGGTAAGAATGACTCTGCTCTTTCTAGAATGATGGACTGCGCAGATAAATATGCCTAGCTGTGTGTATACATGTGCACATCCCTCTTCCAGCATTAGAGATCAGGTGTACACATCTACTGGAGGATACGTCGGCGTATTTTAATCAAAAACACTAAAACAGCAATCCGAGCTCTGTAAAACATCACAATTGCTGAAAAAAAGCAGTGTAGTCTTGCCACAGACGAAATGTAATTTGGAACATCTAACTGGATTTCCATAAGTACCATAACAGCGAATTTGTGTTAATTATATATAGACGGAGTTTGTTTTTACGGTTTTTATTGTTGTTTTAAGAGCAGCTTATTGCGCATCCAAATCTTCACTATAAAAAAGAGCTCTTTTCAATCGAACCCATAATGCAATTGTTTTAGATTTTCAGAGAATGTCACTAATCATATATTATTACTTGGGATAATACCCAGGTCCGTTATATTGGCGTCATTTAGAGAATGCAGAAGTTTTTTCTTTCCTCATTTTTCCCCCTGCATTATAAAAATAAATGCTTGCAATATTTACACGGTTTAGGCTACTTTTAATAGCTTAAGACTCCAGAATCCAGACAGCCTCTGGTAATGGTTTTAAAAAGTCATTCAAACTTATTAGTGCTGCAAAGGCCAGAATTTAAAGATCCTGTAATTTTCGAGCGTGATCATTTTAAAGTAGATTTACAGCAGACAATAGTGAGATCCTTGGGCTAGAGCTGTATTTTTTCAAGCTAATAATTTAATATTCTTTAACAAAAAATTTCTCTTACAGACGCAAATATATATATATATATATATATATATATATGTATGTAGTGTCTCCAAGTTCATGGTGGAATTCTTTAATAAGAGCAATAAATACAGTTTACAATGTATATAAATCTAAAAACAAAACATGACACAAATTGTTAATCTTGTACATATTCCCATTAATTGCCAAGCGCAGGCATATGCTTTATACACAAATATTTGCAAGGCAATAAGCATAATAAATAGGTTTTAGCACACAGATTAATCTTAATAGTTACAAGCTGTTAATCCTATACATCAGATAATAATTTGCAATAAATAATTGTTTACAATCTTGATATTTGCATGTCTTGGGTTTTAGCAATATGCAATAAAGAAATGTAATTTTAAATAATTTGATTGTGAGACTGCTGGGAAAATATTGTAAGTCATGATTAACTGAAGGGAGATTTTGGTGTACGAATGGTGAGGATGCGGCTTAATATGAGCATCCCTTCATTATTGCTGCAATAAATATTTTAAAAGTTAAGTTTAGTCTCGAGCAATAATAAGGAATATTTAGCAGGCAAATATAAATGTAATTAGTGATATATTTCATTTTCTTTGTTCGTAGGGCGATAAGATAGACATAGAGTCACAGATAAAACAGGCAGTGAACAAAAAAATCTCCGCACTCAACCTGAATCATAGGAGGAATGAATTAGAAAAAATAACAATAATAATAACAACAACAACGCCGCCGCCGTCGCCGCTACAGAGGCATAGAATTTAAATAAGAATTTTTTTGCATTCAGAGTTGATGGTGTGACAGCGTGAGCTGGATATTACAGTAAAGGGCATTATTGATCCAAATATTCTCCCCAAAATAAACCCTTGCTGTGATCTTTTTATGCAGAAGGGAATGAAGTAACATATTCATATTTTATAAAGTGGCAAAATATTAAAGAACATACCAATTTTATGAATCCTCAAGTGGCGTGCACAGTGTACTTTCTATAGTATCCAGCTGGGTTTAACCAGCTGTTTATTCATGTTCTAACATATATATATATATATATATATATATATATATATCATCCCTCTAAAAAGAAAAAAAAGTATTGCTAAAATAAGATTTATTTGCAGGTTTGCAGAGTTTCTCATGTCTCACTATATGTCAGGTAGAGATAATATAAGGTTCAGAGGATTTTATAGCTTACCTGCAATTCCCATTCTGTGTTGTACCAGTACAGAGCTACTAAAATATAAAGAAAGGGAGGTTACCCCAGCACAGACAGGTTAAATGGCTGCTCCTAAGGATCCCATTCTGCAATTATCTAACTTCTTATATCTGCGCTTTATAACACTAAACTTAAGTGTAATCAGAGGCGACATTTTTAAACATTGTTACTGGGAGTTTTGTTACATCTAGGAGGAAAGCTTGGAATCAGGGATATTTCACAGACTCTACCTCTACTATAAAATATATAAGTACTGGGGAACTGTGGAAGGTGCTTCTCTTGAAATGAAAAAAAAAATGCCTTCCTTATAGCCTACAGATGTACAATGCAATATCAGTCCCTAAGTGGCACAGCAACAACAGAGGAGATCACAAACCAGATGAAGCATATAAATTTCCTATATGAACAATTGTTTTCATTTTCCTCCCATGCCACTAGATATTATAAGTAGAAAGTAAAACAGAAGTAAATATGTTCATTCCACTCTTGTGATCAGTGATAAATGAAGGGCTATTGAGCTCAACAAAGGTCAGGCAGAGCTACACTGCAGATTCTGGTATGTATGTCTTGTGGATGTACCTACACTCCCACCAACAGGCCACCTGCAGAACTGCATCACTCCCCACTAGATCGTGGGTCTCTCCAATACCAGGAAAGTGATAATTGTTGCACCAGTTATTGTAACAATAATATTTTAACTAAATCTCATCCACAGACTGCGGATATATTCTGCACAGAATATAACATGCAGTGCAAATTTTTAGAATTGCAAAATGACAATTATTTTGGGGGATTTTTTTTATAGTGGATTTAACCCCTTGCAATGGATAAGGTGGAAGATCCATTGCAAAAGATGTAACATGAACACACACTGATTTAGCAATGGATTTGTTGTGGCTTTGCATCAATCTGTAGCAGTATATGTAGATTCATTCCCAGTATCCTCACATGAGCAAAAGATGTTACCTTCATCTCTTCTGTGTGGGAGGTTAATAAGTATATTCAAGATTCAGGCTTCAGTCTGGTCACTTCTTTTTTCTTGTGTACTTGTGGCCCACTTTAGCTTTCACACAGGACTTTAATGATGTGGAACACTGCAGATTTGGACTGAAGTCAGTGGGAAAAATCCAAAATAAATCCACAGGATTGTCAACATAAATTCAGATTCTGTGGTTTTTTAATGCAGATTCAGATTTTCCAACACCCGAAGAGTTTTTTTAAGAATGTTATCATTGTCACTTCCTTTTTCGGTTTCCCAAAGGCAGTGATGTTTTTACATCCACTAGGTTGCTTTTGAGTGTATTATACATCCATATTACATCCATTTTTGTGGGCCATTATACAGAGCTATTGATAATAGTACTATTTACACAGGCGTATATAATACGCACATATTTTAAGTAGAATGTGTTATTGTCATCTGTTTTGCAGTTGAAAAGTCTATGGCGAGGACTTTATTTTATCATCAGTTTTTATAAACATTTTATTTCCTGCCAATCAGTGTTAAAGGGGTAGTGCGGCGGTAAAGAATTATTGACAGAATAACACACATTACAAAGTTATACAACTTTGTAATGTATGTTATGTCTGTGAATGGCCCCCTTCCCCGTGTCCCACCACCCCCTCCCGTGTACCCGGAAGTGTGGTGCGCTATACATACCTGTCACGTGCCGACTCGTCTCCGATCTTCAGTCTGCGATGTTGTCTTCGGACGGCCGGTTTGGCTAAGCCAATCACGGCTGAGCAGCTGATGACGCGGCCGCACTACCCCTTTAATTGTACAAACAGGGAGACAATACTGTTGGTATCTCATACATAATACATCCGCACTCGGATCCGTACTATGCATAACCATAGGTTTGTGTGAAACAGGCCTTAGGACATATTCCCATACACTTTTCTGGTGGTATTTTTTGGCTTGCAAAAAAGTTTCTAAAATATCACCGGATGGTTATGTTCACACATAGTATTTCCCTCAGTCTTTTGGTCAGTCTTTTTTAAACCAAAACTAGGAGTGGGTTAAAAAACACAGAAACTATGCAGATCTTTTTATTATAACTTTGCCCTTTCAGTTCAACTCCTGATTTTGGCTGAAAAAAGACTGACCAAAAGACTGACGGAAATACCATGTGTGAGCAAAACCGTAGTTTTTTTTCTGGTGCTTTTTGATATTTTTTGTTTTTTCAACTATTTGTCTTTTCGTGGCATTATTCCTAATAATCCCTTGACGCAAAATGACGCCCCGTACGTCATGAAAAGCAGCAAATTCACGGATTATGGCGTCCCGCACGTCAGAGTGCACAGGGGCTCTATGAAGCGAACTCAGGAGCTAGCACCAGCCGGGTCCTCACAGTTAAAGACAGGCAGAAGCGATCGCATTGCTGCTCGCCATTAACCCCTTAAACGTTGTGATGTCTAAGTTTGAGTGACAGGGGCTATTAAGATATAACAATACTATTCCAGAAGAGAGGAAAAAAGAGTCAGGACTGCTGATTTTGGTCACATTAGCGATCATAATTTTTTTTAAAGAAAATTATTAAAAGAATATTAACAAATATGATACTAATAAAAACTAGAGATTGTGGCACAAAAAAAATAACTTTTGTGAAAACGTGTGACACCTGGCTTAGAAGGACAAACTGTGCAAGTCTCTCTACGTGGACATATAACAAAGCTATCTACATAGTCTATTGCCATTACACCATGATCACACATAACAGATTTGTTGCAGATTTTCAGAGATCTGAGTGCAAACTGCAGACCTGAAAACAGCATGCCCTATTTGTCACAGGTCCAAAAAGTGTAGGTTTCTACCCCATATGACCCATTGAGCTTGGTCACTTTAAACAAATTAAAGCAGTAATCCTAAAAAACACATAAAAATTTAAAGTTATGGCAATTTTACGTAAGCAGATAATATATAATACAGATGAGAGTCCCAGCCCAACCAAGGGATTACTGACCGAACTGACATTTTATTTTCTATACCTGGTGCGGCAACCAGCGCTTAGTTCAAGTAAAGAGTAGTTACCATATTTGCTAATGTTCCAGGCAGAAACTCAACAACAATGTGCGCTTTTCATGGTATTATTGCATTAGCTGCCACAGCAATGCTGGTGAGTTCTGTTAGCTTCTGCTAAAAAAGTTCCAGGCCACCGTGTCACAATTCACCATCTCTGGAGAGGTTTTATTGATTTTAAAAACCATGGAATTTGAACCGAGTTGAACCCGCATTGATGTTCCTTGAGTCATCATGGACAAAAGGGAAAACATATTATTTGTTTCTTTTCACACATTTTGAAAGGTTTTTGCAATGAGGAATGTGAATCATAGAACTTCAATGTGATAAATGATATAATGGGCCCCATTAGACATGGGGCCACAAGCTATTTAAATAAGTGTCTAAAGTGGAAAACATTCAAATTTTCTTTTTTATCATATTTGGTGTAAATGTATTTAATACTTGAATATTATAATTACTACATTACTGTATTATTGGGTATCAAAAAAATAATAATGTTAGCTACACTAAGGGTTAAATGCCCAGTCGTGTACACTGAATTTTCTCAATATCCTGTAACACCATGATCACATATAGTAATCATACTGTTCCTAAAATATAGGCAGACCAATACCCCCCCATACAATGGTAAATACCAGCTGAAAACAGTTTATAAAGAATGTATAAGTGGTTACAGTGCAGTTACACCCAGTGACTCACGGGTTTTCTCTGATTGGAGTGTGTCATTTTCCCTTTGGCATATCCATCTAGCCCAGGATAATTTCTCATCTCTGCAGAACATCCCAGACACTGTGCACCAGACACACCCCATGCACCTCCTACATCTACTTCAGTTTGTCCTACGCTAGCAAAGTCTAGTCATCCTCAAAGGTCCTGCTTTTAGATCTGTTTACTTCGAGTCTGAAGAAGGGCTTTTAACCTCTTAAAGACATAGCTTAAAATGGCCTAAAGGACCGCGCCAATTTTTATTTTTGCAGTTTCATTTTTTTCCTCCTTGCCTTCTAAGAGCTATAACTCTTATTTTTCCATCTACAGGGCCATAAAAGGTCTTATTTTTTTCAGCAGCAGGTGTACTTTGTAATGGCGCCTTTAAATCTACCATAAAATTAATGATGAAACACCCAAAATATCTTTTATGGGGTGATATTGGGATAAAAAAATTGCAAATCTGCAAAGTTCCGTGTTTATGTAATGCACTTTACGGTAAAACTGACATGTAGTGATGAGCGAGCATGCTCGTCCGAGCTTGGTACTCGTTTGAATATTAAGATATGGTACTTGATGGTACTCGTTACTCGGATGAGCATCTTGCGATATTCGAGAAAATCTCATCCGTTTCCTGTAAGTTTGGGCGCTATTTCTCAGCCAATAAACATGCAGGAGACTCTTTGGTACATCCTGCGATCACGGGGGACCCATACATGTTGATAGCAGCGATTGGTTGGCCAGATCAGATGACCCTGCCATATAAAACACGCAGCCGGCAGTGCTCGCTTCAGACGCATGCTGTGAGAGATTAGGGACAGAGCTGCTGCTTCTCAGGGAGAGTGTCAGTGTAGGGTTTAGCATTCCAGTAGGCAGGGAATACTAGCAATACAAACAGCCCTTTTCAGGGCTTCAAATCATTTTTTAATAGTATTACTACAGACTGCTGGCTGGGACTTACAGTGCTGCTACCACGATTTCACCAGCACACTGTGGTGACCGGCTGCTGGCAGAAAGGGGACATTAGGTGTTGCATACAGACCCCTAAGAAGTGCTCAGTGTACTCTTTTTTGATTTTGGGGCTGGTGGTGCTGCTGTACTACATTGTATTGCTGGGATTTGTAGTACACCTGCATAGAACTTCACTGCTCATTGGATGGGGGTGTCAGAGAGTGTATATAGGTCCAGCCACTACCAGATTGTACCGTACAGCCCCCAAACAACTAGTGTGTACTACACTGTATTGCTGGGATTTGTAGTACACCTGCATAGAACTTCACTGCTCATTGTAAAGGGGTATCACAGAGTGTGTATAGTTCCAGCCACTACTAGATTTTACCGTACAGCCCCCCAAAAACTAGTGTGTACTACACTGTATTGGTGGGATTTGTAGTACACCTGCATAGAACTTCACTGCTCATTGTAAGGGGGTATCACAGGGTGTGTATAGTTCCAGCCACTACCAGATTTTACCGTACAGCCCCCCAAAAACTAGTGTGTACTACACTGTATTGGTGGGATTTGTAGTACACCTGCATAGAACTTCACTGCTCATTGTAAGGGGGTATCACAGAGTATGTATAGTTCCAGCCACTACCAGATTGTACCGTACATCCCCCCAAAAACTAGTGTGTACTACACTGTATTGCTGGGATTTGTAGTACACCTGCATAGAACTTCACTGCTCATTGTAAGGGGGTATCACAGAGTGTGTGTATAGGTCCAGCCACTACCAGATTGTACCGTACAGCCCCCCAAAACTAGTGTGTACTACACTGTATTGCTAAGATTTGTAGTACACCTGCATAGAATTTCAATAGACTGTTAACCCAACTGCTACAGTCAAATTGAAAATCGAAAAAGTGCTGGGGGTTAAAGGCTACTTGTTGGCTACTGCTGGGCCTTAACTGGCATCCATGTTGACTACTGCTGGGCCTTTACTGGCATCCATGTTGACTACTGCTGTGCCTGCCCTTACCTTTCTTGTCTTGTCCATTTCAAACCATATTATCTGTGGATGTCATCTTATCTTACGGGTGTCCTATGCCATTCTTTCACCAGTACCTTCTACCTTTTTTCAATGTTGTAGCCGTTTTTAAGGCAGGATTGACCAGAGCAGTAATGGACATCCATGTTGACTACTGTTGTGCCTGCCCATGCCTCCATGTTGGCTATTGCTGGTCCTTCACTGGCATCCATGTTGACTACTGCTGGGCCTTTACTGGCATCCATGTTGACTACTGGTGTGCCTGCCCTTGCCTCCATGTTGGCTACTGCTGGGCCTTAACTGGCATCCATGTTGCCTCCTTGTTGGCTACTGCTGAGCCTTAACTGGCATCCATGTTGACTACTGGTGTGTCTGCCCTTGCCTCCTTGTTTCTGGCCTTAACTGGCATCCATGTTGACTACCCGTGTGCCTGCCCTTGCTTCCTTGTTGGCTACTGCTGGGCCTTAACTGGCATGCATGTTGACTACTGGTGTTCCTGCCCTTGCCTCCTTGTTGCTGGGCCTTAACTGGCCTCCATGTTGACTACTGGTGTGCCTGCCCTTGCCTCCTTGTTGCTGGGCCTTAACTGGCCTCCATGTTGACTACTGGTGTGCCTGCCCTTGCCTCCTTGTTGCTGGGCCTTAACTCGCATCCATGTTGACTACTGGTGTGCCTGCCATTGCCTCCTTGTTGCTGGGCCTTAACTGGCATCCATGTTGACTACTGGTGTGCTCGCCCTTGTATTTTGCAGGGCTGTCGTCATCTATTGTATCTCCAAGATACATGCCACTGTTTAAAGGAACAGACAGTGATAATGGTGAATCCTAATTTAGCATCCTTGTGTTGTCCATTTCGTATCAGACAATCTGTGGATGTCAACTTGAGGGTGTTCTCTGTCGTCCTTTCATTTTTTAGCTCGGGGCCTCTTAAGAAGACTGTATTGTTATTCTTCGTCCCTACCTCCAAAGAGATGCCTATCACGCAAAACTGCATGAGGGTGTGAAGCAAAATCTAGCCATAATCCGGCTATTTTAGTTTTAGGCGCAGCAGCACTGCCGTGGGTAAGCGCCAACAGGCGGTGCTCAAACTGATGAACAGCACCTTCTACCTTCCTTGGATGTTTTAGCCGTTTTGAAGGCAGGATTGACCAGGCCTTTTACCAGTAGCTTCTTTCCTTCCTTGGATGTTGTAGTAGCCTTTTTGAAGGAAGGATTCACCAGGCCTTTCACCAGTACTGCCTAAATTCCTTGGATGTTGTAGCCTTTTTAAAGGCAGGATTGACCAGGTCTTTTTAATAAACAGGCTACCGCACTTGCCCTCTCTTAGGGACTCTTTAAAGGATTGAAAGTGTATTCGTTCTAATTCCGGGGCCTCTTAAGAGGACTGTATTGTTATTCTTCATCCCTACCTCCAAAGAGATGCCTATCACGCAAAACTGCATGAGGGTGTGAGGCAAAATCTAGCCATAATCCGGCTATTTTAGTTTTAGACGCAGCAGCACTGCCGTAGGTAAGCGCCAACAGGCGGTGCTCAAACTGATGAACGGCACCTTCTACCTTCCTTGGATGTTTTAGCCATTTTGAAGGCAGGATTGACCAGGCCTTTCATCAGTAGCTTCTTTCCTTCCTTGGATGTTGTCATAGCCTTTTTGAAGGCAGGATTGACCAGGTCTTTTTATTACAAAGGCTATCGCACTTGCCGTCTCTTAGAGACTCTTTAAAGAATTGAAAGTGTATTCATTGAAATTCTGGGGCCTCTTAAGAAGACTGTATTGTTCTCTGTGTCCTCACTGCCATGCTCTGACTTTACACTACGTCTGCCGAGGAGCGGGACTGCTTGCCGGGGGCTCGCCGATCGCGCCCCGCCAACCAGTCAGCTGTTTTATTCATTTTTTTTTGTGGTCTAGCCGTGGCCGGGGCCTCACCACCCCCGGTTGAGAGGCATCAGGTGTACCCTTAATGGTGACTGACAGCTGGCCTAGCCAGTTAGCTGTCGGCACCCGGGTTCGTGTCCACTAAATATCCCAGCCCCTGGACTCACTCCAATTTTTGGGTGGGCTCACTTGCTTCCTCACTAACTTTTAATGGTTCTCTGTGTGCTCAATGCCATGCAGTGTCTGGCCTAATTTTGGGGAGGCTCACTTGCTTCCTCACTCACTTTTAATGGTTCTCTGTGTGCTAACTGCCATACTAGGTCTGGTATAATTTTTGTAAGGCGGACTGGCTACCGCTTCTACCTTGTTAACTCTGTCCTCACCACCATGTTGTGTCAGGCTGAATTTGTGGCTGGTTCATGATATGCTACCTCTGTTTTAATGGTTCCCTGTGTTCTCACTGCCACGCTGTGTCAGGCTGGGTTTTTGGGTGGTCCATATGCCTACCTCTGTTTTAACCAGGCTGTTGCACAGAATTAGGCATAATGGTGCCATTAGGCAGCCTCAGAGGCATGCATAAATGCTGCCCCTGCTGTTTTCTGTCCATTTACATTGTGTTTCCATCAATTTCTGAGGTTGACAGTTTTTCACACAACCCTCTCTCTACCGAACTTGAGTCCCCTCAAAAAATGCTCGAGTCTCCCATTGACTTCAATGGGGTTCATTACTCGAAACGAGCACTCGAGTATCGGGAAATACTCGTCTCGAGTAATGAGCACCCGAGCATTTTAGTACTCGCTCATCACTACTGACATATCTTTATTCTATAGGTCAGTCTGAATACAGTGATATGCATGTTTACATGCATGTTTTACTACTGTTACTAACAGTAAAACTTTTTTTTTGCGAATAGGTGTGATTACAATGGCCCTATTGTGACTTAGCGCTTTTATTTTATCAACTACGGCAGTGTGCCGTGACACATGGTCGGGTGTGCCGCGGGCGCCGTCCCCCTCACCTACTGCCCCGGACGTGCTCCTCCAATTAGCGGGGACCGGGAGCGTGGTGCGCTGCGGCAGGCCGTGATGCACGCATCCAATCAACATGTGCGCTACGGCCCGCCGCAGTGCACCACATTCCCGGTCTCCGCTGATTGGAGGAGCACGTCCGGGCCCTACGGGCGGCCAGTAGGTGAGGCGGACGGCAGCGGCGACCATCTCAGAGAAGGTGATCAGGGATGGGGGAGAGAAACATGGGGATGGGGGAGAAACGGGAGAGAAGCAGGGGTGAGAGAAACATGGGGATGGGGGAGAAACGGGAGAGAAGCAGGGGGGAGAAAAACATGGGGATGGGGGAGAGAAACATGGGGATGGGGGAGAAACAGGGGAGAGAAGCAGGGGGGAGAGAAACATGGGGATGGGGGAGAAACAGGGGAGAGGAGCAGGGGGGAGAGAAACATGGGGAGAGAAGCAGGGGGGAGAGAAACATGGGGATGGGGGAGAGAAACAAGGGGATGGGGGAGAGAAACATGGGGATGGGGGAGAAACAAAGGAGAGAAGCAGGGGTAGAGAAACATGGGGATGGGGGAGAAAAAGGGGAGAGAAGCAGGGAGGAGAGAAACATGGGGATGGGGGAGAGAAACATGGGGATGGGGGAGAGAAACCTGGGGAGAGAAGCAGGGGGGAGAGAAACATTGGGATGGGGGAGAGAAACATGAAGATGGGGGACAGAAACATGGGGATGGGGGAGAAACAGGGGAGAGAAGCAGGGGGGAGAGAAACATGGGGATGGGGGAGAGAAACATGGGGAGAGAAGCAGGGGGAGAAAAACATGGGGATGGGGGAGAGAAACATGGGGATGGGGAGAGAAACATGGGGATGGGAGAGAAACAGGGGAGAGAAGCAGGGGGGAGGGAAACATGGGGATGGGGGAGAAACAGGGGAGAGAAGCAGCGGGGAGAGAAACATTGGAATGGGGGAAAAACAGGGGAGAGAAGCAGAGGGGAGAGAAACATGGGGATGGGGGAGAGAAACAGCGGAGAGAAGCAGGGGGAGAGAAGTTTGGTGGAGAGAAGCAGGGGGGAGAGAAGTATGGTGGAGAGAAGCACAGGAGAGAGGTAGGGGGAGAAGTATGGTGGAGAGAAGCACAGGGGGGAGAAGTATGGGAGGATAAGTATGGGGGAAAGAAGCGGGGGGGAGAAGTATGAGAGAATAAGTATGGGGGAGAGAAGCATGTGAGGAGAAGTATGGGGGAGAGAAGCAGGGGATAATGTAATACTCTTCTATTTTAGTGTGTGGCTGCGCACACTATCTCAGCAGTGATGGAGAAGTATTTGAGAATGAAAAAGGCAAATGCCGAACAGGACCCTGGACACAATTCTAACCCAGATGAAGGCAATACAGTGAAAGCTATCTTTCATTTGGATTTACTTTCACTGGGGATGCGACAGCACCAACACCACTGTGCTTCGCGTGTGGTGAGAAGCTATCCAATAGCGCCATGGTGCAAAGCAAGCCTAAACGCCATCTAGAAACAAAACACCCTTCCGTTCAAAACAAGATGGAGTATTTTGTACGTACAAACAATGAGAAAGCGGCAACTTTTTTGAGAAAAAGCACAAAGGTAAATGAGAAAGCCCTCGAAGCTAGCTACCTTGTTGCTGAACTCATAGCTAAATCAAAAAAGTCACACACTGTGGCAGAAACATTAATACTGCCAGCTTGTAAAGCTATTGTTAATGAGATGTTTGGCCCTGACGCAGCCAAAGAGATAGCTAAAGTGCCTCTCTCTGATAACACAATTGCCAGACGGATTGATGACATGTCTGCGGACATTGAAACTGTTGTTTTGGAAAAAGTGCGCATTAGTAAGAAATTTGCCTTGCAACTTGATGAGTCGACGGATATCAGTGGACATTGTCAGCTGTTGGCCAATGTGCGTTTTATGGATGGAGAAGCCATTAGAGAAAACTTCCTATTTTGCAAGGTACTGCCAGAAAAATCAACAGGAGAGGTAATATTCCAGGTCACATCTTAATATCTTGATAAAAGTGGGCTTACATGGGAAAACTGCACAGGTGTCTGTACTGATGGAGCCGCAGCCATGGTCGGGCGCATCAAAGGCTTTGTAAGTAGGGTTAAAGAAAGAAACCCAGATGTTCTTGTTACCCACTGTTTCTTGCACCGTGAGGGCCTCGTTGCAAAGACCTTACCAGCAGATCTAGCTCCTGTGTTGGATGATGTTGTGCGCATAGTGAACTTTGTGAAGACGCGACCTTTGAGATGTCGCTTATTTGCGTCTTTGTGTACAGAAATGGGAGCAGAACATAAAATCTTATTGCTCCCCACGGAGGTCAGGTGGCTGTCACGCGGCAAAGCGCTGGCCCGTGTGTATGAGTTGCGAGAGGAACTTAAAATATTTCTGACAAACGAGAGGTCCGATTATTCAAAGCTGCTTGCAAGTGATGAGTGGTGTGCAAAGCTGGCATACCTGGCTGATATATTTCAACATCTGAATGAACTAAACACACGGATGCAAGGCCAAAATGAAAACCTGCTTACAAGCACTGATAAAATGAACGGATTCCGTTTAAAGGTGCAGCTCTGGCAGCAACATGTGCAGGGTAGCAACTTTCAGATGTTCCCGCTCACCGAGAAACTGCATGATGACAACACTGCTGCAATGTGCGAGGTGATTGGCAGACATTTGAAAACTCTTGAGGAGAAGTTGTCGTTTTATTTCTCTTCAGCCTTCACAAAATGCCTTGACTGGGTTAGGGACCCATACAGCTCATTATCCGTTGCTGGAAAGGACATGACTTTAAAGGAGCAAGAGGAACTCATTGAACTGAAGCAAGGTTGCGGTTTGAAGCTAAAGTTTGCTGATCTTCCTTTGGACAGTTTTTGGTTATCTGTTGCGGAGGAGTTCCCCATTCTGGCCAACAAAGCTATTTTGACATTGCTCCCATTTTCAACCACATATCTATGTGAGCTGGGCTTCTCAAGCTTGACTGCGATAAAAACTAAAAACAGGGCGTGGCTTGAGGCTCATGGAGTAAGGACGCACACTCTCTGAGCTCCCGGGCCGCCAAGCTACAGAAGTCCCGTGACACCCTGCACCTCGCTCCCCTATGAGGACTAAGAGACACCAGAAGCCGCCTAAGACTCTCCCGGCACCTAAGAGCAACAGACCCGTGCAGCCGACCCTCCATAAATACCTGCTCCCGGAGTCACAGCCCGCCATGCCGCGATCCAAGATGGTGCCGGACCCCTCTTCTGCAGCATCAGTGGCGTAGCTACCATGAAGGCAGGGAAGGCAGTTGCTATGGGGCCCTGCACTGCAGGGGGCCCGGGGGCCCGCCTGGCCTGTCTCCCCTGTCTTCAAGGTAGCTACGCTACTGATGGTTAAGCACCCTGCCAGAGACGCAGAAGGGAGCGTCTGCAATCCCCTTTGAAACACCTCCGCACCTCCCCCTGACACAGGCTCAGAGCGTCCTGCACCAGTGTCCCCCTCTCCACAAGTGGAACAGTCCCGGGATGTTCCGCTAAGTCCCGCCCCCATCCCAGCAAGCCCCGCCCCCAGCGCCCACCGCGGGTGGGATATTCGCTCATCGCACATGGCCTGAGGAGGAGACACAGCAGGAAGATGGTAACTATCACTGCCAGCTGGAAGTCACCAGCCTCCCTGGCATCCTGTATAATGGGGTCACTCAGCTTCCCTGGCATCCTGTATAATGGGGGTCACTCAGGCTCAGCTTCCCTGGCATCCTGTATAATGGGGGTCACTCAGGCTCAGCTTCCCTGGCATCCTGTATAATGGGGGTCACTCAGGCTCAGCTTCCCTGGCATCCTGTATAATGGGGGTCACTCAGGCTCAGCTTCCCTGGCATCCTGTATAATGGGGGTCACCAGCTTCCCTGGCATCCTGTGTAATGGGGTCACCAGCTTCCCTAGCATCCTGTATAATGGGGGTCACTCAGGCTCAGCTTCCCTGGCATCCTGTATAATGGGGGTCACTCAGGCTCAGCTTCCCTGGCATCCTGTATAATGGGGGTCACTCAGCTTCCCTGGCATCCTGTAAAATGGGGTCACCAGCTTCCCTGGCATCCTGTATAATGGGGTCACTCAGCTTTCCTGGCATCCTGTATAAAATGGTCAGTCAGTCTCCCTGGTATCCTGTATAATGGGGTCAGTCAGTCTCCCTGGTATCCTGTATAATGGGGTCAGTCAGCCTCCCTGGTATCCTGTATAATGAGGTCAGTCAGCCTCCCTGGCATCCTGTATAATGGGGTCATCCCACTTCCCTAGCATCTTGTATAGTAGTCAGTATAATGGAGGTCACCCCCTGGACTCAGAGCTGCCCCAACCAGCAGGGACTCTAAACGGCCTACTACCACTCCCCCCCCCCCACCCCAGGGCACAGCGTCTCAGAGCTGCCAAATGCAGGGGGACAGCTCCATATCGCTGGTACAGGTAATATGTTGGGGGGCCCCATACACTTTTTTGCTATGGGGCCCCATGAATCCTAGTTACGCCCCTGTGCAGCATCCAGGGCGGGAGCGGACGCCCCAGCCTCCCAGCACAGCCTTCCTCCTCCGGTCGGAGCTTCAGACCGGGCCGCTCCTGCACCCTCCGCCGTCAGTGAGAAGCGGCCTGGCCTCCTCTCCGAGAGTGGTGAGTCCACCCCATCCTTCTCTTCTGGCCCCACGTGCTCCGGCCATGACACCTGGCTGCCGCCATTAGAGTAGAGGCCCTTCACACGCTGCCAGGCATCTAAGGAGAGGGCGGCCATGCAACATGTGACTGTGCACGGACACACAGAGACTCGGCCTGATGCTCCTATCTCTCCACACCTGCAGGACACTGACTTTGCCCTGACCCCTGCCATCTTGCAGACCCCTAGTGGCCCATGGTTCTCTCCTTCCTCCCACTCTTCCATGGAAGAGCTCTGTGATCCTCTTCCTGACAATGCAGTGCCATGGGCGCAATATCTGAAAAATCTTCCTACTAAACAGGACTTTCAATCACTTATCTCTGAGGTCCGCTCAGCTTGCAGGGCAGAAATTGTCGTGGTGAGAAATGACATAAAAGCGATTGCTGACCGGGTGGAATTGCTCGAAACTGACCATGAACAAACCAGATCTTTAACATCTGGCCTACGTAACACTTCTGAGGCCCAGACACAGGCGATCAGGGAAATGCGCAGACAGTTAGAGGACCTTGATAACTGTGGCCGCCGCCATAACATTAGAGTACGGGGTTACCCGGAAGTAACCGGCACTGAAGATCTGCACGCTACCCTCCAAAAGCTATTCAATCAGATCCTGGGTATGCCTGAGGACTCTCCCATTAAATTGGATCGGGCCCATAGAGCCCTGCGCCTTAGAGGCAGCACTACCATCCCCTGGGACATCATCTGTTGTGTTACAGATTATGCGACCAAAGAGGACATTATGCGTAAAGCACGGCTCCTACGCTCTATTACTTTTGAAGGCACTGAGGTCCAACTATTTCCTGATCTATCCCGTATTACTCTTCTCCAGCGGAAATTGCTCCGCCCTCTATTGGACACTCTAAGAAGCGAAGGGATTGCATATCGTTGGGGGTTCTGCTTCTCCTTAACCGCTAGGAAGGATGGACGATCTGCAACCTTCTACTCTCCTGAGGATCTCCCCAAATTTTGTGACGTTTTCCAGATCTCCCCTCCAACCCTCGCGGATTGGGACCATTACCACGCGTCTGGACACCGGCCCAACATAAGGGGAAAAGGGCTCGCACCTCGACCTCTGCCCGTATGGATCCTACCTGAAGGGCTCGGCTAGAACTCTGATGATTAGGGAGATATGTGATTCTTTCTTCCTGTTTTTTGCAGGTTTTTCCATACAGAGGGCCTTAAGTTTATAGTTATGGGTTTGGTCATTTATTCTCTACATTTTACTGTGTTTCAGTTATATCACTGCGGCTATGTGTTAAAATATTCTATTGTTACTGGTGTCTCATTGTAGCCCTCCCCCCCCTCCCTGCCCTCCCTTGTCTCTGCCCCTTTCTCTTTTTTTTTTCTCTCATCCCCTTAGCCCATCCTTGTTTCCCTCTCCCCTCCCTTCCTTCCCCCCTCACTGAGCGAGTACAGATGGTGCTCTTATTTGCACTATACTCATTTTCCTTCTAGAAATGTCACGTGTATGCTAGAGGGGGCCCCTGCCACCCCACTGTTCTGTCGGGGTGGCATGGCCCCCCTCTTTGTATGTTTTGTGTTATTTTAGTGCGGCCCGGGTCTCACCCTTATGTTGACTCTCCTGGCCACTTCCATGTTCTCTGCTAGATACAAGCGGACTGTACTGTTTGATTTTATTACGTGTTACTTTTATTGGTGGCTTGTCTCTGTTGCTGCCTGGCAACACCAAGTTGTGGTCCGGTATTCCACGCCTCTAGAGGCGTATAGTTTCTCTGTTTTTTCTAATTTTTTTTCTTTCCATTGTTCTTTCTTCTTCCTTCTCTTCCCTCTTCTTCCCTTTGTCTCTCTCCCTTTATCTCGAACCCTGTCCCTTGCCTCTTCTCCCTCACTACTGGTGGTGAGAGAGCACCTTGGCAGATGAGGTCGTTGCTATGTCTGTCTTCCATACACCTGAGACCCCCTCCCATTTGCTCGTCCCTACCCCCCTATCACCTTGATCATGGTTAGGTTGGTTATCCACAATGTCAAGGGACTGAACTCCCCGGCTAAGCGCAGGCTCGCTCTCCAGGAAGTAAGACGTCTCAAAGCTGACATTGTCTTCTGGCAGGAGACGCACTTTACCGCTAGCTCCTCTTTCAATTTCACTAAAAGATGGTACCCTCGGGCGTACCACGCATACTCTTCCACGAAGAGAGCGGGTGTGGCTGTCTTGCTGGGGAGCTCCTGTCCTTTTCACATCACTAAAGATCTTATAGACCCCCAAGGTTGGTATGTTATACTACATGGTTCCTTCTCTGGGGTCAGTCTTACCCTATGCAATATCTACGCTCCCAATATTAAGCAAATTGCCTTTCTGCGTCAGGTGTGCAAACTTCTCGAACCCTTCCGAGACTCTACCCTGATTATTGGTGGTGATTTTAACCTTGTATTTTCTCCCACTGCAGACAGAGATGCTTCTTTCTCCTCCACTCTTCCTCCTCGACTTTCCCAACAGTCCCAAAGCTTTCACCGGATAGTCCGCGCCTTTCAACTCTTTGATCTCTGGCGTGTCCACAACCCTTCTGCCCGCCAATACACTTTCTACTCTCATCCTCACCAGACACATTCCAGGTTGGACCACGTGTTAGGTAATGTACTATCTTTACGCACTCTTACATCTGCTCACATTGAACACATGACGTGGTCGGACCACGCACCTGTGCTACTGGACCTTGCTTTGTCCCATTGTGCACCTCGTAGATGCCACTGGCGACTTAATGAACACCTTCTTAAGGTACCGGAACACAGGGACGTTCTGAAACAACACTTATCCTCACTCTGGGAGGCCCACAAAGCCGTCATGCGTGGCCACTGTATATCACTAGCGTCCCACCTGAAAAAGAGTAGGCTAGAACAAATGTCACAGTGGAGAGCCCGTCTCTCTGCCCTTGAAACTCGTATGCTTCAACGCCCCACGGTCCCCACGTTGCGCAAGATTGTGGAAGCACGGGCCAAGCTGAAAGACTTAGCCATGGCGAAGGTCGAGAAACTTATGCATTATTCCAGACGCCTCTATTATGAGCGGAGCAACAAAGCCCACACTCTTCTTGCGAAACAACTGCGGGACCGTCAGGCCCAGACGACGCCTTTCTGTATCCGCTCCCCGGCTGGAGTTCCTGTATATGATCCAGACCTGAAAATCTTTGCTAAAACGCTGGCTCCCCCAGCTAATACATCATGATCAGGTCGGTTTTGTCCCTTTCCGTCAGGCGGGTGATAACACCGTAGGACAATTGACTTGATTGATGCGGTCTGTAAGCAACGCTCCTCCATGCTCCTCCTAAGCCTTGATGCGGAAAAGGCGTTTGACCGCCTTTTATGGCCTTTTCTGTTTACCACATCGGAACATTTGGGCTTTCGGGGGGAATTTATCACCGCTCTTCATGCAATGTATTCCACACCAATGTCTGCAGTTAGGCTTCCCCACGCCACCTCCTCTTCTTTTCCTGTGCGAAATGGCACGTGCCAGGGATGTCCGTTGTCCCCCCTAATTTTTGCTCTGTGCATTGAGCCGCTTGCAGCCGCTATTCGGGCTCATCTGGACATCCATGGCGTTCGCCTGCACGATAGGGAATTTAAAATTGCCCTATACGCGGACGATGTCCTCCTTACGCTCACTCAACCCTTGCTCTCCCTACCCACCTTACACGACCTTATTCTATCGTTCGGTAAATTATCCGGTTATAAAATAAACACTTCCAAGACAGATGCTCTCCCCATAAACATCCTGAGCTCCCTTCTGACCTCCCTGCAAAACTCCTATGCATATACATGGCAGTCCTCCTCCCTTATATATCCAGGGGTCAAACTTACCGCGTCTTATGCTCATCTCTATCAGGCTAACTTTCCCTCGTTGATCGCTGAGGTCTCTAAATTACTGAACTCCTGGACTCACTTGCCCATTTCCCTCATAGGCCGCATTAATACAATAAAGATGGCAATCCTTCCTAAGTTCCTTTACTTTTTTGAAACCCTTCCAGTAGCGGTCTCCCGGCCCACCCTTCGGGGTATTCAGGCACTCTTCCTCTGGTTTCTCTGGAGACAGGGACGCCACAGGATACCTCTTTCTGTCCTCGCCTCCCCCCTCCATAGGGGTGGGCTGGCATTTCCAGATATTACCAGATACTATTTATCGGCACACCTCCGTACAATTCCTTCCTGGGTGTCCCTGCGCTCCTTTAAGAAATTTGTGGAGATTGAAAAGCTTTGGATTGCCCCTATCCATCCCTGCGCCCTTCTTTGGGCACCTAAGCGCGCACTGCCGGACTCTGCATTATTAGCTCCAATGGCTTTTATGGCAAACATATGGTCCCAGTGTCGCGCTAAATACGGCCTTTCTGCTCTCTCTTCCCCCCTGGAGCCCTTCCTATACACGCCTGACTTTCCGGCTAGCATAACTCCATCTGTGGCCCAACCCTGGTCGGCGGCAGGTTTGTTCAGGTTCTACGATTTGGTCAATCCGGTCACTAGAACCTTCCCAGCTTTTTCTGCTTTGTGAATAATATGGCTTTTCCCAGCGCATTTTTTTTTCTTACCTGCAGATTCGTGACCTCTTCCGTTCCCGGTTGGGCTCGTTGACCTGTCCCCACCCTACTCCGTTTGAACTCTGCTGTTTAAGGGGTGCCTCCTCTAAAGGACTAATTTCTGATATTTATCACCTGCTTTTCCCGGCGGACCCCCCTGGACATGGTTACATGCACAAGTGGGAACGAGACTTGGGTATCACGATCTCGGGTCTTTTGTGGCAGATAATATGGAGTAGGGCTGCCAAATCTTCTTTATGTACCCAATACAAAGAAACACAATATAAATTACTCATGCGCTGGTATCATACTTCTTCCCTTCTACACAAGTTTAACCCTGCCTACCCTAATACCTGCTGGAGGTGCCAATCTGCTCTGGGTACCCTCTTCCACATTTTCTGGGAATGCCCCCTGATCAAAACGTACTGGGCGATGGTCCGGAACACCATACAAGAGGTTTTAGACACACAACTCCCTATGACTCCTTTGCACTTTCTTTTTAATGTCCCCCCTAAGTCTATTGGGAGTCGCACAGCCAAGATGCTCCGTCACATCCTTACAGCTGCCAAATGTCTTATTACCCTTCATTGAAAGAGCACTTCCCCTCCTTCCTCGATGGATTTGCTGACACGAATTAGGGACGTTCGTAGTATGGAATCGCTCACAGCGACTTTAAACAACACAATTGAAAAATTTCATTCGGTATGGGAGCCTTGGGATGCGTTCTGGGACAGGCGTTCGAGATAACTCTCCCTTCCCCCTACTTCCCCCCTCCCCCCCTTTCTCTTCCTCCCCCTCCCCCGTACTTCTCTCCCACATCTCCTTTACCATGCTATCTCATCTTCTCTCTTTTTTCTCTTTTCCTTTTCTTAATAGCAATAGAGGCGAACCTACTGTAATGCTATGTAAGTTCACTTTCCCGGTCCTCGAAGATTCCATACGTTCTGTTATTATATATTTCTCCCTTGGTTCCGGGATGACGTTTATGAGCAGGATTTCTTTCTCGCCTCTCCCTTTCTTGTATTCGGTTTATGTTGCCTTATAGCCCGACTCATACAGCTGCTACTCGCACTTCTTTTTCGTGAGCAGGCGATTGTATTTCTGTCATAGGACAGTTTGTTCATTATGTCTATGTCTTACTTTATTTATACTAAAAACAACTAAAAACAGGGAGAGACTGAGAACTGTTGAGGAAGAGCTTTGTGTGTGTCTTTCCACCATTCCTGCCAGGATATCCCTTTTGTGTTTATCGAAACAGGCCCAGGTTTCACACTGAGTGAGTATAAATACTGTAGGGATCTTCCCGGGGGATGGTGTGTTTGGACACAATTCAGGCAGCAACTTGGCCTTATAAAAACAGCTTGGTGTTTATTTGCAACATAAACAGTCCATCATAACAGAAATATAGCAACACTGTGCATTTAGGAACAAAACAAAACAAAAAGGTCTTGCCCGTCTGGGCGCTTACTAACACACAGGTCTCCTATCTGACGCTTCAACAGGCTGTATCGCAGGGTATGAATAGGGCCCCAGTGGTGGCAGTATTCCTTGCTCCCAGAAGACACAGCATGCAGGCTGTTCACCCCTGGCTGAGAGCAATCCCCTGTAGCTCTGTGGAGCTTTTCACTTGTTGCAGGCTCATCAGGCCACACCTGACTGCAACACCCGAACTGGATCGGGGGGAAGGGAATGGCAGGTCCCTCTACCAACCTACCCACCATTCCAGTAAATCCAGGCCCAGAAAATAGGAAGAACAACTCAGCAGCATAACACTGCTGAGTGACTGATCTCTCCTGGATTCACCATCTCACCATATTCAGTAGCCTGGGTGAGATGTACCTCCCCTCGAACACTTTCCCAGTGACACTTCTACATATCCCCCCCCCTCTTTTTCAGACCGGAGGGCTGAGCATTCTGTCCCCACAGACAGTGTACCCTTGATAGGGCGTCAGCATTTGCCTGTAACTTTCCTGGCCTGTGTTCCACCGTAAAATTAAAGTTTTGGAGGGACAGAAACCACCTAGTCACCCTCGCATTTTTCTCCTTGTTAAGTTTCATCCATGTTAGGGGGGCATGGTCGGTCACTAACTTGAATTTTCTGCCTAGCAAGTAGTACCTCAGGGCCTCTAGGGCCCACTTCACTGCCAGACATTCTCCCTCAACTATGGCGTAGTTTTTCTCGGCCGGGGATAGCTTCCTGCTTAAGTACATCACTGGGTGCTCCTCGCCATTCACGACCTGTGAGAGGACGGCACCTAACCCTGTGTTAGAGGCGTCTGTCTGCACTAGAAACTCTCGCCTAAAGTCAGGGGTAACTAGCACAGGTTGTTGACACAAGGCAGACTTAAGGCTTTGAAAAGCCTTCTCGGCCTCTGGAGTCCATGTCACCATTGCTGACTTACCTCCTTTTGTCAGGTTAGTTAGCGGGGCTGCAACTGTGGCAAAGTTTGGCACAAACCTACGGTAATAGCCCGTAATACCCAGGAAAGCTCTGACCTGTTTCTTTGTGAGGGGTTGAGGCCAATTCTGTATTGCCTCAATTTTATTTAGCTGTGATTTGATTAACCCCCTTCCAATAATGTAGCCCAGGTATTTGGCCTCCTCTAAGGCTAGTGCACACTTCTCTGCATTGATGGTTAACCCCGCCTCGCTTATGGCCTCTAACACCGCCTGGACCTTACAGAGGTGACTTTCCCAATCCGGGCTAAAAATGACCACATCATCGAGGTAGGCAGCGGAGTAATCACGATGTGGTCGCAGAATCAAGTCCATCAACCTCTGAAAAGTGGCAGGGGCTCCATGTAACCCGAATGGCATCACTACATATTGGAAGAGCCCATCAGGGGTGGAGAACGCAGTCTTCTCTCTAGCCTCAGGAGTGAGGGGGATCTGCCAGTAGCCCTTAGTGAGATCGAGGGTGGTTATGTACCTGGCATTACCCATTCTTTCAATCAACTCATCTACCCTGGGCATGGGGTAGGCATCGAACTTGGAGATCTCATTTAACTTTCTAAAATCATTACAGAACCTCCAAGTTCCATTGGGCTTTGGGATTAACACAATCGGGCTGGACCACTCGCTCTGGGACACCTCAATGACTCCTAGGTCAAGCATACGTTTTACCTCGGCTGACACCGCCTCCCTCCGTGCTTCTGGTATCCTATAGGGCTTAAGGTTTACCCTGCTTCTAGGCTCAGTTTCAATGTGATGGTGAATGAGATGTGTACGCCCTGGTAGGTCAGAAAACTTGTCTTTATTTTTCTGCAAAAACTCTTTAGTCTCCTGCTTCTGGGACACTGATAGAGTATCACCAATCTAGACCGGAGGGATTGGTTGTGACAAATTATTAACAGAGTTTGTCGCCACCAAGGATTCCCTGTCTTTCCAGGGTTTGATCAAGTTTATGTGATAAACTTGAAAAGGCTTCCTTCTACCTGGTTGGTGCACCTTGTAGTTCACCTCACTGATTTTTTCTACAATTTCATAGGGACCTTGCCACTTAGCTAAGAATTTACTTTCTACAGTTGGAACAAGAATGAGGACCCGATCACCTGGGCTGAATGTCCTGATTCTCGCAGAACGATTGTAAATTCTACTTTGGCACTCTTGCGCCCTCTGGAGGTGTTCCCTTACTAGGGGCATTACAGTGGCTATACGGTCCTGCATTTGTGCTACATGCTCTATAACACTCTTATATGGGGTGGACTCGCTTTCCCAGGTCTCTTTTGCAATATCCAACAAACCCCTAGGGTGACGACCATAGACCAATTCGAAGGGAGAGAACCCTGTGGATGATTGGGGCACTTCCCTAATAGCAAACATCAGGTAAGGTAGTAAGTGATCCCAATCCCGACCATCCTTTTCCACCACTTTCTTTAACATATGTTTTAGGGTTTTATTAAACCTCTCCACTAATCCGTCTGTCTGTGGGTGATATACCGAGGTACGTAGGTGGGAGATTCTAAACAGTTTGCATAGCTCTTTCATCACCTTTGACATAAACAGGGTACCTTGGTCGGTCAAGATCTCCTTGGGGATCCCCACCCTGGAAAACATATAAAACAATTCCCGTGCAATTGTTTTAGATGCAGTGTTTCTTAGGGGTACAGCCTCAGGATAGCGGGTCGCGTAGTCTAATACAACTAGAATGTACTGGTGACCCCTAGCTGACTTTACAATGGGACCCACCAAGTCCATTGCGATCCGGTCAAAAGGTACCTCTATGATGGGGAGCGAAACCAAAGGACTGCGGAAATGCGACACTGGAGCGCTAAGCTGACATGTGGGGCACGACTCACAGTATTTTTTTATGTCAGCATAAATCGCAGGCCAATAAAACCTCTGGAGGACTCTCTCCTGCGTTTTATCCGTCCCCAAGTGGCCCCCAAGGACATGATTATGGGCCATGTCGAGTACCTGACGCCGGTACGACTTAGGCACCAGAAGCTGTTCCACAACCTCGTCATTAATCTTAGTGACTCTATAGTAGAGATCATTAGTCACAGAAAAATGTGGAAACTTTCTCTCAGCTTCTGGTTCCTGAGGTACCCCATTCATAACAGTAACCTGCTCTCTCGCATTTTTGAGAGTGGGGTCCTGTAATTGTGCAGTACCAAAATTATCCCTAGACACCTCTAAGTCTGGAACATTCTGCTCAGTGGGAGGAGCCTCTTCCTCACCAGTCAGAACCTGCAACGGAAAAGCATCATTTTCATCCTGTACATTTTTATCACTTACGGTGGGTAATGCAATAGACTTAGGGGTCTCCTCACTCCTTTCAGGGGATTGTTGTTTTCCCCATAGAGCCCAGAACAATGGAAAATCACGCCCCAATATCACATTATGCATAAGGTTTTTAACCACACCCACTTCATATTGTACAGTGCCTAGTTCAGTCCCGACATTAGCCAGTACTATAGGGTAAACTTTTGTATCACCATGTATGCATATCACACTCATATGTCTTTCGGGCACAAAGTCCCCAGCCACCAGACTGGCATGCACCAAGGTGACAAGGCTTCCTGAGTCCAGCAACGCCTTAACAGGGAAGTCATTGACAGTAATGTTGCAGACTTGCGGTTCAGTCTCTAGTCCAGGAACTGCAACGCATGACGGTTCCGCAAATAGCGACTGACGCCGGCTAGCGTCACACTCCATGGGCTCAGTGGTAAGAGGGCAATGGGCAGACATATGTCCCGTCTCATGGCATCTCCAGCACTGGATAGGGCCTGGTCTCCTTGGCAGGGAGTCCTTTTTTGGGGCCATTTAGCCACCTGGGACCATCACCAGTCTTTTGCCCTTGAGACACCGCCTGAGCACCCTTCCCTCTATCAGCACCCCTCCACACTCCCCCAATAGATGGAAGTCTCTTACCAGCTGACGGCACAGATCTGGCACTCCGGGGAGGTGAAGGTGCTGCAGGAACCTCACGGAGGTAGTCCTCAGTCGCCTGAAACCTCTCGACAAGGTTGACAAGTTCGTCGGCACTCCTAGGGTCACCTTGTCCCACCCAGCGTTGCAGATCAGCAGGAAGTGCACGGAGGTAGCGATCCATCACGACCCTCTCTAGGATCTGGGCAGGAGTAGAGGTGTCTGGCTCCAACCACTTTCTTGCCAAATGAATCAGGTCGTACATCTGGGACCTCGGTGACTTGTCCAGACTGTAGCTCCAGTTGCGGACCCTCCGGGCACGGACAGCAGCAGTAACTCCTAGTCGGGCAAGTATCTCCGCTCTTAGCCGAGGATAGTCCTTGACCTCTTGCTCACTGAGGTCATAATAGGCCTTTTGAGGTTCGCCTGTTAAATAGGGAGCAATGACCTCTGCCCACTCAGTGGAGGGTAACTTCTCTCGCTCAGCCACACGCTCAAAGACAGTTAAGTAGGCCTCAACATCGTCATCAGCAGTCATCTTTTGCAGCGCTCGCTGCACAGCTCTTCTCACAGACAAAGTCTCTGGAGCGGCCGCTGCCACCAGCTGGGGATTAGCACCTGCAGACGCCTCTTGCTTTGCTATCAGGTGCTCAATAAGTCTCTGTTGTTGAGCCATTGCTTGCTGATGTGCAGCCATTGTCTGTTCATGGCGCAGGTTAGCGTCTGTCAGAGCCTGCTGCTGTTGCAGACTCACTTGCATTAACTGCTTCATCATCTCCTCCATGTTGCTTGTCTGTTTTTGGAGTGAAGCAGAAGCCTTCACCCAGGACATAAGCAGCTGTAGCCAAGTTGATGCACACCGTTGCCCCTAGCAACCGTTTTGCCCGCTCCGCAGCACCAATTGTAGGGATCTTCCCGGGGGATGGTGTGTTTGGACACAATTCAGGCAGCAACTTGGCCTTATAAAAACAGCTTGGTGTTTATTTGCAACATAAACAGTCCATCATAACAGAAATATAGCAACACTGTGCGTTTAGGAACAAAACAAAACAAAAAGGTCTTGCCCGTCTGGGCGCTTACTAACACACAGGTCTCCTATCTGACGCTTCAACAGGCTGTATCGCAGGGTATGAATAGGGCCCCAGTGGCGGCAGTATTCCTTGCTCCCAGGAGACACAGCATGCAGGCTGTTCACCCCTGGCTGAGAGCAATCCCCTGTAGCTCTGTGGAGCTTTTCACTTGTTGCAGGCTCATCAGGCCACACCTGATTGCAACACCCGAACTGGATCGGGGGGAAGGGAATGGCAGGTCCCTCTACCAACCTACCCACCATTCCAGTAAATCCAGGCCCAGAAAATAGGAAGAACAACTCAGCAGCATAACACTGCTGAGTGACTGATCTCTCCTGGATTCACCATCTCACCATATTCAGTAGCCTGGGTGAGATGTACCTCCCCTCGAACACTTTCCCAGTGACACTTCTACAATACATTTAGAATCTATATTATTAACTATATGTATAATATGTACTGTTTTAGTGTCATTTTCTGCCATTTTTGTTGGTGGTGTGCCCCGGGATTTTTTACGCATGGACTATTACGCACACTACGGTATATAATATGTTAATTAATTTACTTATTTATGTGTTTTATTTATAAAATGGGAAGGAGGGTGATTTTGACTTATTGGGCGAGGGGCTATGGCACTTTTTTAAAACATTTATTTATTTATTACACATTTTTAGCCCTTTATGGGACTTTTACATACATGCATTAGATTGCATACACTGATGACCGCTATGCCATAGCATAGCAGGGATCCGTGTTATTGGCAAACTTCTGATAGAGCCTGCCAGTGGCAGACTCTATCAGAAGACCTGACTGAATAGAGGAAGGTAAGAGACCCATGGTAGTCAGGCCATGCAATCGGGACCCCTGCAAACACTCAGCGGGGGTCCCGATCGGTAAGTGACAGGAGCTGCTCCTGTCACTTACACTTAAACACCACGGTCGTGGCACGATTGCTGCGTTTAAGGGGTTATGGGCAAGCGGGCTCGCTATCGTGGTGGCCCGCCATTAAGGGTGAGGGCCCAGCTGCTGATAGCAGCCACTCCTCACCTGATATGAAGCGAGCTCTGCTCCATAGCCCGGTGCCCCGGCAGGGCGTATATTTATGTCCTCTTGCACCAAGGCCCAGGGTGTGGGAGATTAAATGTATGCCTCTGGTCGTTAAGGTGTTAAAGCCAAAAACGCTGCACAAAAAAATTATAAATAGTACTAATCACCAAAGCATTCTTCAACGCTTGGTGTCCTATGTGTTCTACTATTAGTTATTTTCTGTGGTCGAAGGCAAATCACTCCACATTCCTTCCTTTAATCCCTAGATGACCCAGGGTGTACCTGTACGTCCTAAGGTCGCTCGGAGTGTTTAGAGGGGGGCTGCGCGGGCGGCCCCGCTCTGAACTGCCGCGATCCTGGGTGCTGCTTGTAGCCTGGGACCGCAGCTGTCACCTTGCCTGCTAATTAGCTTTTCAAATGCAGCTGTCAAAGTTGACAGCTGCATTTGAAAAGCAGCTTTTCGCCTTCCCTGGTGTCTAGTGGGAGAACCGATCCCCGCACCTGACGGGTTGTCGCGGAGGAGCGATACCCACATCTGACCTGGGCAGGGGTCTGCGCCGTAATGGCGCTGATCCTGGCTCAGAACTCTTTAGTTTTCAGCTGCAGCAGCCAAAAGCAATAGAGTGCCTATCTCATCGATCTATGCAGTATTACTATACTGCATAGATCTCTATGAGAAATTAATGTGGATTTACAAGAAGTCCCCCAGGGGGACTTCTAGTATATGTGTAAAAAAAAATAATGTTTTATTAATAAAAAAAAAAACTCCCCTAATAAAAGTTTGAATCACTCCCCTTTGAAAATAAAAATAAATAAATTAATTATAGATAAAATGTTGTTTTTAAAGTAATTTCTAAAAAACAATCATATACACGGCTCTGTACTTGGAAAAAATTGCCAAAAATATGTGTGTACACTTAAAGTGCTACAGTGTATGCTTAAATGATGGAAAAGAAGTTTCCTGAGATATACTGTGCTATAAAAATGTTAACATAATATATCTTATGTAAAGTACATGAGTAAATAGTAACTATTGTGACAATGGTCGGTTCAAGCAGTTTAAGTATCCTTAGTAATATATAGCTATACTGCTGAATACCCGGTAGTTTTGTGATGTAGTATAGTATCCTTGATTCTTCTGTATCTTTTCTGTAGTTGTAGGTGTTGAGGTGTCGGGTTGGGAGCGGGCCCTGGCCGGTGGCTCCCCTACTACCAATTCTCTGCGTGCGGTGAGTAATCCAAACGTTTTCACGGAGTAGCAGTGACATCACTGTAGTAGTTGCTGTAGTTCATGCAGGTCAAACATCTAACATATTTTAGCGATCAGCGGTCGCCCTTATCAGAGACAATTTTGGCCTTGATGCAGGTGACCTGAAACATGTGAGATGTTTGACCTGCATGAACTACAGCAACTACTACAGTGACGTCACTGCTTCTCTGTGAAAAACCTTTGGATAACTCACCGCACGCCGAGAGTTGGTAGTAGTGGAGCCACCGGCCGGGGCTCGCTCCCGACCCAACACCTACAACTACTGAAAAGATACAAAAACATGCAACAGCTCACCGCAATGGCAAGATACAGACCCACTACGGACATGAAAATAGTTAAAAGCAGCCCCCCCCAACTGCCAAAAAAAACTTCCACAAAAATAATGAGGCTCTTGGTTACCATTTGAAAATGGTGTAAACTACCCCACCATGTTACAGTGGCCTCATACATGGGGCAGTCCTACACTGTACTATGGCCTCTTCATGGCATAAAAACACCTATGTTCCTGACATGCAAGATCTGTCTTATACCGGCACAGAAAGTACACACATTTTGGCGCAAAAAATTACACCTTACACAGCCCCATAGACCAAAGGACAAAAGCGTTATAAGCATTGGAATTAAGCGATTTTAAGGGGGAACGGTGTAAAACCCCCCCTCCCCCCCCCCCCCCCCAAAAAAAAAAGTGTTTGGTTTTTTTCATTTCACCACACATTAAATTTTTTTCTGGTTTCGCAGTGTACTTTATGCATAAATTCAGCCTGTCATTGCAAATTACAATTAGTGGTGCAAAAAATAAGGGCTCATGTGCGTTTCTAGGTGCAAAAAATGCAAGTGCTATGGCCTTTTAAGCACAAGGAGAAAAAAGCGAAAACGCAAAAATTTAAATTGGCCCGGTCCTCTAAGGGTTAAACAACAGATTATATAGTGCTAACTGTCCTTGTGATACTGCCAAACATCTTCCACGCTATTCCAGCACTGTTCTCACCTTTCTCCTATCTGTAGGTAGGTTTCCCCTTAGTAGGCAGTTTACCCCTGTAGAGGGGCCACAAGTAGGTAGTTTCCCCCTGTAGATACCCCCCAGTAATTAATTTCCCCCTAAAGATGGTTCCCCTTGTAGATAGCCCCTAGTAGGTAAGCTCTACTGTAAATAGGACCCAGTAGATAGATTCCCCTTGTCTATAGTTCCCCCCCCCCCCCCCCCCATAGATAGCTCACTGGCAGTTTCCCCTTTGTATATAGGCTCCAAGTAGGTACTTCCCTTGTAGATAGCTTGCAGTAGCTACCTTACCCTGTATAGCTCCCAGTAGGTAGGTTCCCCAGTAAATAGGCCCAGTATGTAGTTTCCCCTGTAGATACTGTAGGTCCCTAGTACTCAGTTTTGCCCTTTTTATAGGCCCCAGTAGGTAGTTCCCTCATTAGAAATCTCCCCTTAGAAAGGTTTCCCAGTATATAGGTACATTGTTAGTTTTTCCCCTTTAGATAGGCCCTCAGTTGGCAGTTTCCTGTGAAGACATCACTGTTAGGGTGCCTTCACACATACCGGATTCACAGCAGATTTCACGCTGCAAGTTTGCAGTGAAATCCGCTGTGAATCTATGTAGTGTAAAGTTGAATGGGTTTAGATACCCGCACCAGAATTTTCATTCCACTGCCAGTATGTAACCCCAGTATGTAACTTTATTCCCCGCCGCCCGCAGCCCACGCCTGGAGCATACATTACCAGCTCGGCGCTGTGGATGCATTTGAGGCTCCCGTCGGTCCCCATCAGCCAATCAGTGCATGGGCAGCACTGATTGGCTGATGGGTGGCTCACATGCAGCCTCAGCTCTGAGCAGGTATTGTATGCTCTGGGTGTGGGCGGCAGGCTGCGGGTGGGGGGGGGGTTAAAGGGGCTAGGTTACATACTTGCAGCGGAATGAAAATTCTGCTGTGGGTATCTTACCCCATTCAACTTCACACTACATAGCTTCACAGCGGATTTCACTGCAAACTCGCAGCGTGATATCTGCTGCGAATCCGACCTGTGGTACCTGTGAATGTACCCTTTGGTAGTTTCCCCCCTGTAGATAGTCCCTTGTAGGTAATTTCACTTGTAGATAGCCCGCAGTAGGTAGTTTCCCCTGAAGATAGCACCCAGTGGGTGGGTTTCCCAGTATATAGAACCCTGGTATCTTTGGAAAGACTCCAGACGGTCCAATAATTTTCGTTCATTTTAAGCATCTACTCATGAGTTTAAATTTGACATTGTCCCTCTCCCACCACCCTAGATATAGTCTTTGTGTGGTCTGGGTCTCTTGCTTTTGTCTGATTTCTTTAGGGTGTGCTCATACGTACAGGATCTGCAGCAGATTTGATGGCGCAAATTTGATTTGCTTTGAATTTGAAACTTCAAATCTGCGCCATTAAATCTGCTGCAGATCCTGTACGTGTGAACGCACCCTAATAGAGTTTTAACACACAGTTTTATTTTCTGGCATTTTAATCTGCAGAGAGGACTGCATCAAAAAGTACCTATTTTATTAAAGTGTCACTGTCATTACAATAAGCTCTTGACACATCAGAGAGACATGTCAAAAGTTTTGATCAGTCAGGGTCTGAGTGTTCAGACCCTGACTGATAGTAAGAACGAGCCGAAGGAGGTCCACGCTTAGTGTGGTCCTCTCCCGGCTCTGTGTCATGTGATAAGACGGCCTCATAATGAAAGTCTATGGCGCACGTCTTTTCTCACACAGAGCGGGGAGTTACTGCGCAGCAGCGTGGTCCTCTCTCTGCTCGTTCTCATGATCGGTCAGAGTCTGATCACTCAGACACAGACCGATTGATGAAGACAAGTTTCTTTGACATGTCAAAAGCTTTTTTGTAATTCCAGTGACACTTTAAATGTATTTCTACACACACTTTTATTCGAGTAACTTATTTTTAATAAGCTGACCTTAAAGGGGTTATCCAGCGCTACAATAACATGGCCACTGTCTTCCAGAGACAGACCCACTCTTGTCTCCAGCTTGGGCAGGGTTTTGCTGCTCAGTTCCATTAAAGTGAATGGAGCTTAAAGGGGTTATCCAGCGCTACAAAAACATGGCAACTTTTCCCCCTACTGTTGTCTCCAGTTCAGGTGTGGTTTGCAATTAAGCTCCATTTACTTCAATGGAACTGAGTTTCAAAACCCCACCCAAACTGGAGACAACAGTAGGGGGAAAGTGGCCATGTTTTTGTAGCGCTGGATAACCCCTTTAAGCTCCATTCACTTTAATGGAACTGAGCAGCAAAACCCCGCCCAAGCTGGAGACAAGAGTGGGTCTGTCTCTGGAAGACAGTGGCCATGTTATTGTAGCGCTGGATAACCCCTTTAAGGTCAGCTTATTAAAAATAAGTTACTAATAATAATTAATAAATTAATAGATAGGCTATGACAATGTTACATAAAGGGGTCCTTTATCACATGCTTTTTTACATGACATATAGAGTCGTATATAGAAGAAAAGGAGTATAGAGTCATATATAGGAGAAAACACCATACACAAACCCACATTAAAAGGAAAAAAAGAACACAAATTTTGCAATAATTTGCAAAAGACATTAAAACACCAAAAATGTGGCACTCTTCTGAAAAGAATACTAGAGGACTAAACCACTGGAAAGTGGTTCAGACGTAGTAGTGTCAATGCTTCCGAACATGGGGCAGGAGATGCCAGTGGGGCCAGTGGGAGAAAGCTGTAACCCTGTCTAAATGAGCAGTATGTATATGTACAACATCCTCCTCTCCAATGCAGTCATAACACAGACGAAGTAACCAAGTGCTTGGCATATAATTTAACAACAAAAATTGTATTCCAAAGGCTACAACACAGTCTAAGTTCACAGTTCACACGGTGTAAGAGACCGGCCGTTCCGTGACCCGGCCGGGTCACGGAATGGCCGGTCTCTGCAAAGATCATCCCGGCCGGTAGTGCAGTGCCGGCCGGATAATCTTTCAGGCCGCAGTGTTCTGATGCAGGCGCATCACCGCACTCCCGCATGGGAACTCTCATAGCACACAATGAAGCAAGTGGCCAGAGCCGCTCGCTTCATTGTGTGAACTGACAGGTCTTTCTACGGCCGCAATTCACTGAACTGACATGTCAGTTCTTCGCGTAGCCGCATGGGATCCCAGCCGGAGCGTATACGATGTGTAAACACTCCTGCCGGGATCCCATAGAAGGAGAGGCAATGTGCATACACGTGCAAAGTACGGCCGTTGTTTCCGATGACAACAACGGCCGTACTTTTACATAGTGTGAACATAGCCTAATTGTGACAATGTCATTCCATTTCATGAATATATATGTTGTATATGGGACTCAAAAATATAGTTCAACCACTCACAGGTCTGACATTACAATAGGTCCTGCAAAAACTCCTCCTACATGTTAACATTTATTTAAAGTGTAACCTCAAAAAAGTACTAATTATTTATTTAGTATAGCTCATAAAAAAAAACTTGTAAATATGTGTAATTATTATTTTTTTTTTCTTGCCTTAATCACCAATTCTAGTTGCTATGCTTGTCCCCTACAGTAAGCCTCATTCCATTTGTTTGTTAGCCTCATTACGTCCACCACTGTACCTCAATGGCTGACGGATCTGTGTTTCTTCACAGTGAGTGCGTTCTCCCGCTGCCTGTGTCACTGATTCGGCTCCTCAGACATGCTACAGTCTCAGCTCAAGCTGGGCTCTTACCTTATGTGTGTTTTTTGCTCACATACCGCTAGATAAGTAATTCGCCTAATTCTGAAACCGCAAATATGTGCTGAGCGGCAGCAGGTCTGAGCACGACTGAGGAGCCGTACACATGTTGACAGAGCTATGGCGAGCAGACGGTGGGAGGACGAGTAACACCACAGCCTGCACCCAAACCCTGCACTTACATCTGGGCGTGCACAAGTCGGGGGATAAGACACAGCCAAAGGACTACTGCATCCTAATCTCCACAGGAGTAGTGGAGACGAGGGTGTCATCCCCTGGACTTGGGGCCGGCTCCAGGTTTTTGTGGGCCCTTAGGCGACAGATCCTCAGCGGGCCCCTCATTTACACACTATGCACAATAACATGAGACACCATTAACATGTACAAACATACATTATTGACATAGACACTGAATGACTGAATGCAAAAAAATTATAGAACAAGGTCAACTCACCATGTGAATATGTCCCAATATTAACGGCGACCCTCTTGGTAAGCAGCAGGTGATAAGAAATGGGCCGTTTACCCAGGTATGCAGTCCATAAAAGTAGAAGGAAATCACAGCTCCAAAAAAACCTGAAGGAGTTAAAATGTCCAAAAATCTTTATTCCAAAGCATATTAAAAAAACAACAACCATGTAAAAAACAGGACGTCTACGCGTTTCGGGGACAAGCCCCATAATCATGATAATGGGGCTTGTCCCCGAAATGCATAGACGTGCTGTTTTTAACATGGTTGTTGTTTTTTAATATGCTTTGGAATAAAGATTTTTGGACAAAAGATTTTGGAGCTGTGATTTCCTTCTTATTTTTTTATGGACTGACTGACTGACACTGACACACTCAGGCACTGACACACAACAGTTACAGCTCAGTCTTCTCCCTCTTCCTCTCTGTCAGCTGCTCTCCCCACCGTACGGTTGAGGTCCTTAAGTCATGTGATCAGGTCCTTATCCCTTTTCTCTCTCTGTAGGTCCTGCTCCATCAACTGTGTCTTCTGATGTTCAGTTCTCACCCTGTACTACAGTGAGCAGGCTGAAGACCAGAAAACCGGGACCCTCTCCATCTCTGGGCCCCTAGAGATGCTGTGGGCCCTGGCACTTTCCCAGGTAAGCCTTGTGCTGACACCGGCCCTGCTCCTGTGCGGGCTTTACAGGAAATGGGAGCAGATGTATAACAGGGACCTAAAGCTCTGCCCCGAAACAGAAATTATGACACAGACAGACAGTCATGAAGAACACAGAAATTACTATGGTATGACAGAGAAGCGATGATTTTTTTTACATAGGCAAATGATGGGCACCCTTTAAAAAGAAACGAATCCAGTATATGTATAGAACATACATACAGTATACTAGATATAGTTTATTTCATGTATTATAGGCAGCAGTGGCTATATAACACCATGTAATGTAATGCATACAGTTTCACCATCAAAATGCAACTAGATCTCTAGGAAAATAAAGGTTTTGGCTGACATGAGGGCAATACCAAGGAGATATCGGTATTTAGATGCACAAGAGTCTTTATTTGGAAAGTAAAAAAATATGTTGCAAGGAATTATCTAGTGAGGTTCTTTCTGAAGATGCCCTTCAAGTACATTGCATCATATTTGGGTGAATATATATTTAAAAACCTCAAGTAAATATTAAAAAAGCATTAAGAGAAACTAAACAAATATAAAGCCTCAAATTGAAGTAACTAACAGAAATTAATTAAAACAGCTACAAAGACTGAATGCCATACGTTACATTGGGCCATAAATTAGAGTAATGGATCCCTGTAACTCCCAAATGTCAAAAAGCTGTACTTTCTATTAAATACATTCAGTATTAACAGCTGAGAAGGAAATGTGTAAAATTTCACAGAAAATAAAACTATTAATATATTATCGACTTATGGATAAACTGATACATTTATGGCTTTTCTATGCCAAAGTGACTAGGGAATGAGCTCCCCTCTGTGCATATGAAAGCCACAGAAGCAGTATATCATTTTATATTTTTCTGGCCTGCATTCTGTTTTACTTGTCCTTGCTGGATTACAGGCAACATTATATTATTAGGCCATGTTAACACAACATATGTTTTGCATAAATCATGGCCGTTGTTGTAATTGGCCGTGATTTTAAAAAAACATACTTTGTATGTGAATGAATGGAATCTCCCCCGAAGTGGATACGCTCCGGCCGGGATTCCATCCGGTTGTGCAAAAAACGGACATGTCAGTTTTCTGCGGCCGCTTTTCATTGAATAGCGGCCGCATAGAACATGTCAGTTAACACAATGGAGCTCCAGCCGCACGCTCCAACGTGTGCAGCGGTGAATTGGTATGTGGCCGCACACGGATGTGCCCACATCCAAATTCAGAAATGAAGATCACCCAGCTGGCACTGCAGTACTAGCCGGGACGATCTTCAGTAACACCAGCTGTTCTGTGACCCGCCCATGTTATACGTAGGGTGAACCCTGCCTTATTATTATGATTATATTTGTTTTTTTATTTATTTTAGGGGGGGTGGGGGGTTCTAGAGGGTAAAATGAGCTAGACATTCTTGTCATTCTTGTAAAGTATGTCTACTTTACAGTGCTATATAAAGGCAATAGCAAGAGCCCAAGTAGCTTCTGTTACCAGTTGCATCAAGCCCTTCTATAATATGATTGTGTGGCTGTCAATATGTAGTTCTACCTTAAAAATATACCTCCAACAATAAGATGTCTAAAAGTCCCCACAAACCTTAAAGGGGTACTTCAGCAAAAAGCTTTTTCCCAGTAATTGAAACCCATTACAAAGTTATAACTTTGTAATATGCTTCAGTCACCTAGCTGCCCCCTTCCCTATATTTTCCCCCTAAACCCCCCACCAGGAAGTAAAGTAAACTCATACTTACCTAATGAATGTTGACCCCAGGCTGCTCTGTGGCAGCCATTTTGTGACAATGACATAAGCAAGAGGGAGGCGGGTCTAAGCCCTGTTAGGCCAGCCTCCATTTGTCAGATGACTCAGGTTACAGTTTTACAGAGTCAGTTAGACATCACATGAGACAAAGTGCATAATGGGAAAGCCCAAACCAGGAAGTAAAGAAAAAATGGAGCTTCAGTGACCTGCAAACAGCGGGAAATTCAAACAGAGACAGACTCAGGAGGGATAGTAAATGTTAAGGTGTATGGCAGCCTTCCAACCATCCACTGCCAGAGAATATCAGTGGAGAGAATAATTGAGTGTGTTGGATTTTCTGGAAAGGATAAGCTGATGCCAGAGCAGAGAAAAAACATGTTTGGGTGCAACAAATGTTCATGTGCATGGGGGAAGAGGTCAAGAGAAGTAGCTGTTATAAACATTATTAAGAGATATAAGATAGCAACACAAATGGCTACTTTATCTTTAGCTTATTTGCTAAACCAACAGGGAAGGGAGTTTGGTGGTTGTTAAGGGCGATAATAAATATGTCCATCTGACCATCGTCAGTCTGCCTGCAGCCAGCAGAGATGGTAAGGCCCTGAAGACAGCCTAACTAACCTCGATATTAATAGGAGCTGATCAAATAGCATAATGTTGAGAGCTTTGCCTATATGTAACTCTGAAAGTTTAATAAACAACATAGCTTGTGGGGTTCTCTTATTTGCCTATTTGCACAAGTTCCATTAATGTCAAAGGGTGTCACACACATATAACACAGCCCACTTTTTAATTTATATGATGTGATTTATCAAATGTCTTGCTGGTATATCTCGTAAACCTGTTGAAAGTTATGATGACGAGTACTATAGTTTACTGGGAGTGCAATGGCCCTCCTCAGTTTAATGGGCTTAAAGGGAACAAATCAGCCCAATTGGGCTGATATGGTTCCCAGGAGCACTGTTTAAAGCTCATGCAGCAGCCGCGGCATGTACCGGCCATGGCTGCTGCAGAAGCTTTACACAGGAGGAAGTTTTATTCCCTGGTCATGTGACAGGCAGAGGTGGGGAGGTAGTCATCTGGGTGGCCCCCCGCCCGTGTCTAGTCACTCTCTGCCTGTCAGCGCGCTCGGAAGGATGATTGACAGGCAGAGAGGCCAGTAACGGACCTCTCTGCCTGTCCCTTTCACATTGCCAACTTGTGATTACTAGAGTTGAGCACACTCAGGTAAGCAGTTTATTAGCAGTGGCTGAAAAAGCTTGTGGCAGCCAAAAGGAGTCCTGCAAAACATTGATACAGCCATGGGCTATGTTCACACATAGTATTTCGTTTAGTCAGTATATTATATACTATATGTGAACATAGTAATAGGCTGCTAAAATCGAAGCCGAATACTTTCCATTATACACAGGCATTCCTATAAGATCATTAGATTTTTGCACTTTTAATGCCAATACTACCACAATACTAGTATTACGTAGGTACTGTCTAGCGTAATCTTATTGGTAGCATTACAAATGTTTTTTGGGCGCTGTTGGTGAAAGGTCCATCCATAGGATATGCAATAAATGTTCCCTAGATGTGGATCCTACCCTTGGGACTGGAACTTAACTCAGGAAGGATGGATCCCCTCTGGTCTGCTTGAGGCCACTGGAGTAAGTCGGGGAGCCAAAAAAAACGAGCCAAACCAGCTGTTTTATGCAATTTCTATAACACCAATTGACTTTAATAGGTGTTGCACAAACAATGTAGCAGCATTAGCTACGTTATTTCCATAACTCCGGGAATTATGTAAACAATGTAGGTCACAGTGGCTAGCTATTTACGCAACCAGGCTTATGTCAGGAGAAACCTTTGGTTCTTATTCCCACTAGTGTTTATGTTTGGAAAGTTTACACCCCCATTAGGTTTTGGTCGTCTTTCCATACAAATGTACACGCTTAGTTTATCTGTTATTTCTCTTGGGTCAGAGGTAAATTAGAAGCAAGTGTAAAATGTACAATAGGATTAGAAATTCCACCATCTTAACAAGACAAGCCTTTACTACATAGAAGAGAAGGAAGTTTTGCCATTTTTTTTTAAGTTTACAAATGTAGGTCTTGTCTCATGTTAACTCCATGTAGCCTAGTGATTGATTTGGTGAGGCTAGGTTCACACTGCGTTTTTTATCTGCTTTTTTCAACCTTTTTATGCGAAAAAGGGATGAAAAACGGATGAAAAAAATCAATGCATTTGTGTGAATCCATTTTGATCCGTTTTTTAATTGACTTCCATTATAAGAAAAACGGATCAAAACGGATCCGTTTTTTTTTTCTTGATGGACACAAAAGTAATGTCAACAGTATTTTTGTGTCCGTAAAAAAAAAAAAAAAAAACAGATCCGTTTTGATCCGTTTTTTTTTTTTAAATGGAAGTCAATGGAAAAATGGATCAAACGGATGCACACAAATGCATCCGTTTTTTGCAAATAACAGATTGCAAAAACGCAGTGTGAATCTAGCCTAATGTAATGCTTTCACAATGCTAGTAGTGATTACTGATAGTGATTTGGTAATGGTTATGCCCAAATTGCAAACTTAGCATGATTGCCACTGGATTGGATTGAAAGAGGTCCATCCTGGTTTTGAAGGGACCCTAAAAAGCAATAGGGATGTATAGTCTAAGAATTGCCCCAGTTTCAAGAGGTTCTGAAAGGCAGTATGGGGGACGTGTACTAACAAGTCTAATGTGTGTGACTCTTCTAATGAGGATTGGTGTATATTTTGGTCCAATATTTTGATTGGCAATACATCAAAGAAAAAGGTTAGCAGAGAGATATCAGTGACAGTATTTGTGGGGTATATGGAATATCAAACGGATGTAGGTAAAAGGGTATCTTACACAGGTTGAAAAGTAAATGCAATAATCAACAGCACTGTTATGAGACTATGAATGCATCTAGAAATATATAAATGTGATATATGCATTTAAAGACAGTAGGGTAAAGTCTTAGAAAGAAATTAGTAGTCACTATTTAACAATGAGATAAGTCTGTGGGGTTGTAATGCCTTAATGGGCTTAGGAAGTAATATGATTCTTAAATCCAGTAATAGATTTAAATCTAATGGTCTGTTATAGGAATGTATGCTGTTAAATGATGTGTTACCAATAGAATTCTGCTATGAACTAACCATGTTCCTGCACCATCCTCTTCACCTCTGACTGTGATGCCCAGCAGTCACAAGTAACGGCCAGGCATCCTATCAGTGTTTGGGGGTGTGCTTGGCTGGCCGGGCTGTCTTCCATAGGGAGGGACAGTGGGCTGGGTGCAGTTAGGGAATAGTGTCCCCCTACGGATGTGACAAATTCTTTGCCAAATTTATCTGGCCCCAGGGTTTTGTTATTGGGAGAGGAGCCTCTTATAGTCTGCACTTGTTCTTCTGTAAATGCTGCACCTAAATGTGTTTTCTGATTCTCTGTCAGTCTTGGAATTGTGATAGAGTACAACTGAAGTCAGTGGCCCAGATTCACTTAAACAATCTGAGACAAAAACTGTATTATTTGCCCATAACAACCAATCACAGCTCAGCTTTCATTTTACCAGAGCAATGAGAAATGAAAACTGAGTTGTGATTTTTCTTCTATGTCTATGGTATTAGAGGGAAATCTACCTGTGCTAATATTGACAAGGTAAATTATTAGCTATAGCTACAGCTTAGTTATACTAGCAGTTGTTCTGCTTTATTCTCTTTTTAGTAAAATGTATTTTAGTTAGACATGTTATTGAATATAAAGAAAAGACTATCAATTTGTTTTGGTTTTCTTATGGTGATGGTGAGGGGTAATGGGTGTACTGTATGCATGTTGGGATGTTACAAGAGTATGGTGCATGGTGAGAAAACAGGACAATGCTTGCTTATGTAACAATGCTACTTAGTTGACATTATATCCTCTAAGGACGGCTTTTGATGATGCCCATAACAATGGCACTGTGCCCATTTTAATACTTGAGTTAGTGATGCTGAAGTCCATGGCTGATACTTGGGCTTATTTTTTTATGTCAAATAAGAAAATCCTTATTTTCAGGTCTTGTTGAAGCGTACCATGCTTGTCAACTAGGAAAAAAGAGAAAAATTTTCCTTTAATTATTAATCTAGTGTTAAAAATGTCACAGTGAGTATTACATGGATAAGTCTCCAATATACACAAACGGGGCCATCAACCATAACTGATTTCCTTTGGGTGTCACAGATTTGAGACAGACTTATGAATTTTTAACATCACAGTCGGATAGATTTTATTGCAGTCTCTCAGATAAAAGTCAACATTCTTCTACAAACTGTAGCCTGTGGGCTACCGAGTCTTATGGATGATTAGGAAACTTGTTCATCGGGATTTGTGTAGAAAGGGACTTATCCTGGCTCAATTTAATAGCTTGTAATTGTGATAGAGAACCAAGTTACTTGTCATTGCATCCAATAAGAATACAGGAATGACAAATCAGATAATGCTTATATGACTGGTGTGTTAAAGGATCTGAACACTCGAATAATAGCAATGAACTAAGAGTCCCGCAGCCAACTCTGTTGTAATGGCATCACAGCAGGACACATGAAATGTAGTATGGGGAGGATGAATCTGCTGTTGTATACAGGGGCAGGATTGAGTCATAGAAAGACAGACAGACAGCTGCACTGCAGTGACTAGAAAATGAATATTAGTTATGTTGGGGAATAGCTAATCAGGAGTCAGACCTTTGTACTGCAGTTCTGCTAATTTCTATTTCCAAACAATATGAACTAAATAAAGTAAAGAAAGTACCAGTAAGAAAAAAGACGTCAAGTGACTATTACAGATAAACTGAAGCTCAGTGAAGGAGAGCACTACAAATTTAGTGTAAAATGCCATTGTCATTTCAAACAACTTCCATCCATGTAAAAGTCTGGGTGATTTCTAATATATTTGTAAAGCACTTCATTTACCAAATATGACTCCCTGTCCAAGAAAAGAAGGCCACTAGGTGTCTCACTTCACAGTAAGCTGCCCTCCACTGCCTGTTGTTAGGGCAATTCCGGGTCTTGCACTATAAATGGACTAAGCTTCGCTACCCCCTGCTGTGCTAAATACTGTATGCATACATCAGTACCTATGACGAGACACAAAAAAAAATATTTGGGTGCGGAACCGTCCTTCCTTTCTAAACACAAACCTAATAGGATTAATACACTTGGTGAGTGGTGACACCGCACCACTCCTTGAGATAACAACACCCCTACCCTCCGGGTAATAAAAAAAAAAAGACAATTTGACTGACATAAAATGACCTTATTTAGCATATGCAGGAGTGGATTCAAGAAATAAAGCCATACTTATTCCTAGGAGGGGAGATGGATTCTTACTTCCCCCTGATCTGGGATGGCCTGAAGCAAGGTTTTGCACCTGGAGTAGTACCATGTTCTGTCCAAGAGTCGCATGCCTCTCAAGCCTCTCTGCAGAGTTGTGTGCATCCCACAACGATGTGAGAGATGTGACTCCGGGGAGAAACGTGGTTATACTCCAGGTGCAAAACTTTGCTTCAGGCGATCCCAGCTCAGGGGGGGGGAGTAAGAGTCCATCTCCCCTCCTAGGAGTGACTATGGCTTTATTTTAGACACAGCGATCATTTATATGCAAAATAAGGTCATTTGATGTCAGTCCGCTCCCCGATTTTTACATTTTTAGGTCTCATACATCCTGACTCTGACAACCTTCTCCAGAGTGCTCATGCTGTGCCTGCAAGTTAAAGTGTCACTGTTATAACTTTCAAAAGCTAAATCAACAGTAGTGAAAAAAAGCAAGTTGGCAATTTAAATTATTTATTTATTTATTTTTTAGTTATCATGGGAAACACAACACTTCCTGTGTTTAGACTCTTTGAAAAAAAAGAGACTAAACACAGAAAGTCCCAGTCATCTGTCCACAGAGAAGGCATCAATCATTTGATTGATGGACGCAATGAGCTGTGACACTCTGTACTGGCCGGAACTTCCTGCATTTTTTCAACCAGCAGAAAACTAAAAGCTGCCTTCAGGAGACTGGACCTGGATGCAAGTAAGCCCGATCACTATAGGAGCGCCTATTACACGTCTTGATTATCATGTAGCATGGGCCTGATTTGGGAGATTATCGCTCCATGTAATTGGGTCTTTGTATTGCATTATTTTAAAGTAATGCAATAATGCAAAAATGTAAATTGCAAACTTGCTTTATATCACATCCCCTGCCGATTTAGATTTTAAAAGTTATAACGAAATGACAGTGACCATTTATATCAGTGCTTCCCTCTTATCTCTGCTACACAACCTGTGAAATCTATTACATAGCACCGGCTTACTCACTAATACCTAATTCCTTGGGGGTTCCAGGGCAAATTACAGTTTGGAACTTCTGATAAAATCTAGCACCCCTTCTGCTTTTTGCCCAGGAACCTCAGTAGAATCAAGTACAAACAAAGCTGGACCTAGGAAAGGTATGACTTTTCTTCTATTGAATATTTTTCTTTTATAATCTTCAATATATATATATATATATATATATATATATATATATTTATTTATTTTTTTTTTACTTAGCAGCCATCCTTCATGTTTGTTATCTGAATTCTAGAACATTTTTTTTAAGCTACATCTGTTGCTAAATTTTCTCCAGTATTCTCTAATATTCAAAAAGGAAGCACTAGAGGGCATGTGACAATATAGTATAATAGAATGTGGATGACCTTCTTAGTAGTTATTGCACATACCCAATTTTGTCCAAAGCAGTAACATTGGTTAGTTTTAAGAATATGATGTAGCACACTGCCTATAATGCACACTACTTTGGCGCAAGGGTTCATAAACAAAAATGTGTGGACTAAGCCTTAATGGTACCATTAACTTGACGGACAGGTAAATACCATTATTTCATAAAAAAGGTACCTGTTAATGGCTGGGATATATTAAGTTTTAGCGGTTAAGGAGGTATTTTGGAAGATAGATTTAACATTTAAAAGTGCCCAGGTTGCCATTCCAACATTAAAAAAATCTATACATACCTTCCCATACTGTAGACAGTCCAATGGTGCTGTTCCCCATTGACTTCTTTATCCTGAGGAAGCACTGATAGCATTACCATCACATCTGGCAGGGCATCACATTGGCATGTTGGTACAACCTCTTTATGCTGGATTATGGGAAACAGATCACTGATCTCAGGGAGACCAGCCAAAGATAACACTGTCAGCTTAAGCGCTCAATACAGTGAACTCGGAGGTGCATTGCTCCCTGGGATATATGAAAATGCAAAAAAGAGCCTGTGGAGCCTCATTTAAGAGTCTTCGTATTTATGCTGGAATGGCACCCAAACACTTTCAAATGTTACATTTATCTTCTGGTATACCTCTTTAAAGTTGTTGTGTTTTAAGCAGACAACCAGAGGGATCTAAGTGACTTTAATACAGCTAAATTGTGATGGCTAGATTACTGCATTGGAGCTCCAAAAAGAGTAGTTTGACAGTAGCTTCCCCCCTTCGCTGTCCACGTGTTGTAAATGGAGGGGGCTTATTGTTCCAAGAACAAAAGGATCAGGCAGATGGAATTCAATATGCCTGATCCCATTCCACTTTTTCTTATATGTCAATGGCAAGTCTGGAGGCCACTATATTCATTAGTCCACCAGTTCCAGCATATCCAGCAGTCCTATAGACAGTAAATGGAGCACGCATGTGGACATGTAACCACTGCTTCATTGAGATGGAGAAACTTGGGGGCCCCAATTCCTCTAATTGTAAAATCCACAGTTATCCACATCCTGTGGATAGTTGATGAGTGTTGTTGGTGGGGCTCTTCTTTAAATCTGCTTTTATATACCAGGATTTCAAAATGTTCCTGTGTTTAGACCACCCCAGTTATTTTACATGTATTATTTATGCCAGTAGGTCTAAGGTTTTGGTATTTTTTAATGTTACATAGTTGTGCTTTTCTCAAACTTGAGGGAGCTGACAGAATTAATGCCTCTCATCCTCAGCCTGATGACAGGTTGCTGTTAGAGGACAGTTTGACTTTCTAATGCTTTTAATAATCAAACAGTAAACAGTCAAGTCTTAGGACTACATTAATTTTTAAACTACATCCAAGATGGTCACTAGTAACAGAGCAAAGTTTATCACATAATTTCAGTCGCATGATTCCTTTGTATTCTGTTTTTACCCGTCAGATAATAATGACCTTGTCTATAGGAGGAAGTCAGTTTATTGTCTGTAAAATATTTTCTTGTCTCGTTTATATATCCAGATCATTAACATGAAGGATGATTTCAGACTACGAGCTAATTAAGATTTTATTTAATGTTGTGCTCAAATAGAAAGGTAAAAATAAATGAATGTGGCAAAATGTGTCTAGCCCGTTGACAAATACCAAAGAAGAACAAAGAGAAGTTGGATAACATAGATAACAAGGAAAGATTTCAAAAATGTTCCAAGGCAAGTAAAAGTGCTCCAACTATAAGTAACTTTAAATACAAGTGACCTTTGGTTGCAGTCAATGAATGGAAATGTTTATTGATCATTCAAAGGTAGAAATGAGAAAAACTACAGTAAGTGCCACTTAATAAACCAAAGTGAATGCTCAGCATATGAGTCCTGGTGATTGGAGAAGATGGATGCAGCGCTAGGGCTGCCTGTATCTATGTTTTCCAGGGAGCCCTAGGGCTGCATCCATCTTCTCCAGCCACCAGGAGTCAAATGTTGAGCGTTAAGTGTTTTGAGAAATGGCTCTTACGATAGGCTTGCATACTGTATTCAAAGGCTAAAGTCCTGACACAGCTGAAATTAGTTACTATAGGCATTACTAGTTACTAGCCATTTTTATGTGAGCTAAACACAACTGGGGGGATTTATACCTTTTAGTAAATACAGTAAATCTGAGGCTGCTCTGCGGCAGGCTCAGAAATCTTTTGAACTGCTACAGATTTTTGCCATGTTGGCAAAATCATACTAAATCAAGTGCCCATCAGGCTAGCAGGGCATACGTCAGCAAAAACTCAACGATTTTTTGTTTGAGCAAAAATCTATGACTTTTTCCCAATGTACACCGGATATGGGGATGACAAACACTCAACACTAGCTTGCTTCTCACTCCTGCCCAGGATGCTATTCTGACAGCTCTTACCTAAACTGGTACACTGTAAGAAACTTCAGCTGTGTAAGACAGGAAGAGGACTTAGCTAAAAGTTCACACAACGTAAGTTCCGTACTAATCACAGCCGTTGTTGCAACGGCCGTGATTGGTACGGAACCTACGTTGTGCTGCAGGCCGAGGGAATCCCGAGAGCCCAAACCCACTCACCAGGATGTTAGTTGGAGGGTTACCCAGGAGCAGTAGTGGATTATAATAGGGGCGTTTCGGGCGGCAGCCCGGGGCCCTGAGCTCCTGGGGGGCCCATGACCACCCAAAAAGACATACTTTCAGTGGTATATTGTCTCCTGGCTACATTTCCGCCATGATTTGCAAAAAATGACTGTTTTCTTGGTGAACAGCCCGGTGCCTATGTAAAGTTAATCCGCCCCTGCCCAGGAGCAGTGGTTAGGCGACTGGGCTTATGGGAAATCCCAGCCACATGTTTTAGCCTGAATGCCTGACTGGACAAATAGAGGTTGGTGCGGCCCACCACCTACATAAAGCCTTTAACTAAGGTAAAAGTAGGGAGTACTGAGGTGCACCAGGGAAGCAGGGAGAACCACCAGCTGTTCCATCTAATACCCTATGAATAACGACATCCAAAAGCATCTTCTTGACACCACACACACAACACTATGGTGGAGATTTATTAAACATGGTGTAAAGTGAAACTGGCTCTGTTGCCCCTAGAACCCAGATTCCACCTTTCATTTTCCAAAAAATCTGTGAGGAATAAAAGGTGGAATTTTATAGGTTGCTAGGGGCAACTGAGCCAGTTTCACTTTACACCATGTTTGATAAATCTCCCCCTATGTTTTTTCGGGTTTTTAGTTCTATATTTCCTGTTTCTGAGTTCTACAATTCCCAGAATGCATTGCTTTCTCTCAGCTCTCCATTACAGTTCTCCAACTCTGTTTAAACTCTGTCTAATCGCTTTCCACAGCACTCCTGACAGTTGTCCCGAAAGGTTGTAGCTCCTGCTGCATTCACTTTGTTTTCCCTTTCTGTAGCATGAATCATGACAAGGCAGCTGTCATGAATGTGCCTGGGATGAACTCCGTGCGCCCCTCAGCTCATGCTGCGCGGCTGAGATGGCGCTGATTTCAGTGTTTTGTATGTCTTGAGCAGTAACCTGAACCTTGTCTGAACACTGCTCTATTTCCTTCTGTGTGTTCAGCCACACCCGCTTTGCCTGAGATACTCCTGGCCACTCCGGAGTTAACTATGATGCTGGTTAGCTAGTCTGATAGACTGTTCTCCCTGCCAGTCAGGTTGCTCTTGCCCCAGGTGTTCTGAGGAGATTAGGGGTCTGGTCCAATCAGCTCCTGCACTGGACCTCTGGTCTCCTATATAGTGTCTGCCAGCCTGCCTCTCACTGCCGGATATTGAGCTTGTCTCTGCCTGGTTCTGTTTCTCTTGCTCTGTTTATTCTGACCCCTTTGCCTGTGTTTCTGACCATTCCTGCTAGCTGCCTGCCCCTGACCATATTGCCTGTTTATTGACCTTGCTTTTGGATTGTGATTCTGTACCGTGTTGCCCGATTGTTGTGACCCGGACTGTCGACCATTCTTTATTGTGTTTTGTCTGTCTGTCTTGTCTTTGTGTCCCACCTAGCCAGTGCAGGGACTGACGCCCAGTTGCTCGCCGCCATCTTAGGGCGGATTGTGGCAAATAGGTAGAGGACAGTGGGCGGGGCTGAGCTTAGGGCTCACTGTGTTGTCTTGTCTTGCTGTCCGGTTCCTGACAGAATATCCGGCCTAATATATATACTGCCCCCTCTGGTGCCATGGCTACTGTGGAAGATCTTGCTACCCGGGTGGATGGGGTGTCAGGCCTGGTGGTCAAACTGGCAAACCAGATCACTCAGTTAATGGATTCTAACCTGGTTGCTAAGATGGAGGCTTTGTCTTGCCTGGTTGATGATCTTGCTAAACAGGTTCAAGTTTTGTCCGTCAACCAGAATAATGCTGTGGTAGTGCCCCCAGTGGTGGAAAGGCCTAGAAAACCGGTCATGTTGCTCCCTGATCGATTTTCTGGTGATATGGAAAAGTTTGAGTCCTTTAGGGGTGCTTGCATGTTGTTTTTTCGGATCAATCACTTCCCTTCTGAGCAGGAGAAGGTTGGTATTGTGGTCTCACTACTTCAGGGAGATCCTCAGGCTTGGGCTCTCAAAATTCCCCCTGAGGCAGAGGAATGGAATAGCTTGGAGAAATTCTTTTTGTCCCTGGGTACTATATATGCTCAACCTGATGACAGGGCATTGGCAGAGAATAACCTATTCTCTCTCCGTCAGGGTAAACGACCAGCAGAGGAATACTGTTCCGAGTTTAGAAAATTTTGTGTGGTGACTGCTTGGTGTGAACCAGCTTTGAAGGCTTTCTTTAAGCAAGGATTGGCAGAGGCCATTAAGGATGCCTGAGTAGGTCACCCAGATCCTCCAACCCTTAAAGAGACCATGGCCTTGGCCATTAGTATCGACCGCAGACTCCGTGACAGGAAGAGGGCGAAAGCAAACTCTGACCTCTTCAAATCTTCTTCTTTTCCTGCTGAAAAACCTTTCCTCCCTGTTGTCTCAGAGGAGGAACCTATGCAGCTGGGAGCATTGAATGTCAGGACCAGACAAGAATTCCGGAGAGACAATGGCCTGTGCTTTTACTGCGGGAACGGTGGTCACTACATCAGTCATTGCCCCATCCGTCCCCAGCGATCAGAACATCATCAGCGTCCAGATGACTACCAGGAAGGTCATCTGGGCGCACAGGTAACAATTGGTGAAATTGGCATAAATTGTTCCTCTGATAATCCTGCCATACCTGTGCCTGATGTAAATGAAAATTGTGGTGATGATAACTCTGTCTGTACCTCATCTGTCTATAACTCAGAGTCCTCCGCTGACGAGTGGGAGACTGATAGCGATATTGCTAGTGATATTCAAACCTGTGTGGTAAGAGGTCATTTTCCGCCTTCTTCTGGTTTATTGAGTGAGGGTCCGGTGGCCCCTCATAAAAGGGGGGGTACTGTCATGAATGTGCCTGGGATGAACTCCGTGCGCCCCTCAGCTCATGCTGCGCGGCTGAGATGGTGCTGATTTCAGTGTTTTGTATGTCTTGAGCAGTAACCTGAACCTTGTCTGAACACTGCTCTATTTCCTTCTGTGTGTTCAGCCACACCCGCTTTGCCTGAGATACTCCTGGCCACTCCGGAGTTAACTATGATGCTGGTTAGCTAGTCTGATAGACTGTTCTCCCTGCCAGTCAGGTTGCTCTTGCCCCAGGTGTTCTGAGGAGATCAGGGGTCTGGTCCAATCAGCTCCTGCACTGGACCTCTGGTCTCCTATATAGTGTCTGCCAGCCTGCCTCTCACTGCCGGATATTGAGCTTGTCTCTGCCTGGTTCTGTATTTGCTATTCTTGCTCTGTTGATTCTGACTCTGCTTTGTATTTCTGACTATCCCTGCTTGCTGCCTGCCCCTGACCATATTGCCTGTTTATTGACCTCGCCTTTGGATTGTGATTTTGTACTTTTGCTGCCCGATTGTTGTGACCCGGACTGTCGACCATTCTTTATTGTGTTTTGTCTGTCTGTCTTGTCTTTGTGTCCCACCTAGCCAGTGCAGGGACTGACGCCCAGTTGCTCGCCGCCATTTTAGGGCGGATTGTGGCAAATAGGTAGAGGACAGTGGGCGGGGCTGAGCTTAGGGCTCACTGTGTTGTCTTGTCTTGCTGTCCGGTTCCTGACAGCAGCATACTGTTATCACCCCTAACTTTCCCAATAAAGGTATATTTAATTACCAGTGTATATGACAGGGAGATGGTGAAGTAGGCTGGAAAAATAGGTCAGAGATCAACTTAGGAAACATGACAAAAATCTGTCTGGAGTCATAAGTCCTTCTTCCTACTCAGTCTTCCCTGAAACAGTGCTTTAAAAAGGACAATGTTTCATGTCATTTCTCCCATTCTCTGACAATGTATATCGACCGACAGAGGTTTTGCAGTTGGCATGGACTGAGTTTGTTATCATGAAAAACACGGCGTTTTCTGACTCTTTTTTTCTCAAAAAACAGGAAACAGTCAGAAAACAGGAAGTCCTGTGTATCCCAGGCCATCTGAGCGCTCACAGAGAGAAGGCAGTCATGTGATTAATGGACACATTAAGCTGTGACTCTGTACTGGCCGGAATTCCTGGGTTTAGTCTGTTTTTTTTTCAACCAGCACAAGTCAGAAAATCTGCCTTCAGGAGACTGGACCTGGATTTCTAATAAGTTTAGCTTTGTAGTACAGCATGATAACAACCAAAAAAAATATGAATGTATATTGCAAACTTGCTTCATATCACATATACTGTTGATTTAGATTTTGAAAGTTAAACCGACAGTGACACTAAGGAATCTGTCACTGGACATCTGAAAGCCATGATTGTCGAAAGAGATTGACTAACTTGTTATTCTGTAGATGTTCCTAATACAGTGATTGTTTAGAGTATAACATTTTTATATGTTAAACTTTTTTTCCCCTCAGTGAACATGAGATCACATGGAGCTACTTTACAGTATGATCTGATTGAAGAAGAAAAAAGCCAGAGGTGCCGGTCGTAGAGCTCCCCCCCCTTCTAGTCTACCTAGCAAGTCCATTCAATAACTGTACCTTACATTCGTCACAAGACTTTTAGACCACATACAACATTTTGTAGCCTACTGAGTCTAACAAAATCAAAAGCTGTGTAAAAGAAAAGATCTCACTGTCATTTTACAGAGACATGAAGCAGACATTTCCGAAAGATTAAGACGCATGAAAATATCCAAATACAGTGGAATCCGGAGTCCCATGTTGTGGTGGTTTTATACATTTCCTGCAACTTTAAAGTTTAGAGTTTATTCTCAGGTATTGTCTTCATCTTTATACTATTTTATTGCATATTCTGGCTTATGTTACATTCATCCATGTTCTGTACTTTAATATCAGGATATTATTTCCTTATTCTCTCTATATTGCCTAGCTTCCTGTTTTGCACATGGTTTATACATCCAATACAATGGATAACCTGGTTGATTTTATTTTCAAGGTAAAAGTAAGCTATGAAATAAATCATATTTGATCATACACAGGAAGCCTTTCAATATGAAGCAGCAATGAGCCAATGATGCTTATTACAGAGGCACTGACAAATGACACAAATTCTTTCGAGTTATTCATCAAATAAAGCCTGTGATTTCAAGAGACACAGTCAGAAGATGACTGAGCAACGTTTGACAATGCTAGTTAAATACAATGAGATGGAATCTGTTTCCTCTGGAAATTAACTTACAGCTAATTCTTTGGAGTTTTCCATTTATTAATAATGTATTTATTGACTTAAAATATCTGCCACAACAAATAGCAGAAAGCAATTTCTCAGCGTTTTCTAGCTTATAATTCAGTTGGGTTAGGAGCAACTGATCAATTTAGGAAGTTAAAGGGTATCATCTGTTATGGTTTGTTTAAGCATGTAGATATTGTATCAGGCCCAGCAATCAATCAAGCTGGCTGCATTATTTAGCACAAGGTGAAGTGTTAGTAGAGTTAGTATGGGCTAAGCCTCCATCAGGGATATTAGAAAGAGACGCTGGGGAGACAGCCCCGTCATCTGCTGACATTTGATGGGCAGACAGATTGTTGAATTAAACACTGGGAGATGGAAGTAGAATTTGTTACATTGTTACATGCTGGAAAATGGCTTCGGAGAAAAAGTATCATGCTGTTGGATAGTAAACTGTATTTAAACTTACATATATATTTACATACACATGCACCGAATCCAATTACACTGATATTAACTGACAAGTTTACTGGTATGGACCATTTCATTTTTTTTTAAGTGAACAGATCTATGAAGACTGTCTGCAAGCCCCACTAAAACCCCAGTTAAGCCTAATCACCTCCTAATATTATTAATGAAATATAGACCACTCCTTTATTCTGTGACTGGTCTTTGGCCACAGCTTTTTTAAACATATCAACATATCTAAAACCCAATGTTATTACTGGTAAGCACTAAGCCCCACAACTGGCCATTAACTATTTTAATGTGGATTATCACTGCCAACTGTGATTTAAATACCCCTTATACCCCCCTAGCATGAATTTACAAATACCATTTAACATGGCCGAACACATAATAGTACCAACACCAAGGCAGGTACTAGGGAGGGGGGGGGGGGGTTGCCTCTATCTAGCTATCTCACCAGGTTAAGAGGGAAGTATCATTATTCTATAGGCTGGGTTATAACATGGAGGTGGAAGCAGTAAACACCAGTGGGGATTTTACCATATTTACATCACTGTAATAAGTAAATGGGGGCACAGCACCGAGCTGGTCAGGTCGTATCCAGGAATATAACCAATGTGCCAAGATAAACCTTGTTAGTCTCTAAGCTTTTCATGCTTCTATGACCAAAGGTTTCTATTTGGTTATGGCTGATTGATCCAACAGTGAAAAGCTACGTTACACCGATTTCTACAAGATAAACTGTTGCTCAAGCTCCATATCAAAGCTTTGTTCTTCTGCCTTTATGAACACTTGCTTAAAGGACAAATGCCATGAAAAACTTTTTCCCAGTAATTGAAGCACATTACAAAGTTATATAACTCTGTAATATGCTTCAATCACCTATCTGCCTCCCTTCCCTGTCTTTTTCCCCCTCCACCCCCCACCAGGAAGTGTCCTAACTCACACAGACCTGATTACTGTCGTCACCGTCACCAGGCAGCTCCTTCTTGTGAGGATGAGTCATCAGCAGGAGAGCTGCTCTAGGTCCTGTTACAGCAGCCCCCCCTCCCCAGTCCAAGTGGTGGCTTGCAGTTGTTCAGCCAATGGGAGCTAAGCAAGCTGAGTCACCTGACAAGGCAGGGGAGAGGGGGCTGCTGTAACAGGAGAAGGAGCTGAGAGAAGAGCTTGGTGACGGTGACGACAGTAATTAGGTCTGTGTGAGTTAGGACACTTCCTGGTGGGGGTGGAGGGGGGAAAAGACAGGGAAGGGAGGCAGATAGGTGATTGAAGCATATTACACAGTTATATAACTTTGTAATGTGCTTCAATTACTGGGGAAAAGTTTTTTATGGCACTTGTCCTTTAATCCATACATGTATTCAATAGTACTAAAGGATGCATTATAGTAGTTGGCAACTGCTGTGCACTGTAAACACTGGAATTAGTGGACTACATTCTATCCTTATGTAGAAGTTATACAGCGATATATTGGGTACATCCATCATTCTGGGCTGGCCTAGGAAATCAGAGATCATTTACTTGATGACAAAAAAATTCGAAATTTGTTGTAACAGTAACCCTGTTGGTGTAGGCCACATCTTGTAGTCACTGTATGTGCCATTTATAGTTAATAAGACTTTATGAGCAATTTCAGCACATTTCAGAGGAAATTGTTAGCTCATGCTAAAATGTCTTTGATATGTATGCTTCACAGCAGTTCAGCCTCACTCAATGGCATATCATTGGAGCTATCCTATGTGTCTGCCATATCCAAATCAGTTTATTCATTACAATTATTGACAAGATATATATAGGTATATATAGACAGCAGTAGCACATGCTGTAATCACATGCATTGCATCAATAAAAGTCATATAAAAGGGATGAGACAAATTCTTCTATGAATGCAATTATGTGTAGAAAATAGCAATTATTGTGCCTCTAGTAAAGAGAGGGGTCTTTAATGTTGCTTTTATACAAGGCTGCACATACATGTGGAGTTCTTTATTTTTTATTAAATAAAAAAAAACGCACAAATTCTCCAGCCTGCTTCACAATAAATTACATTGTTTCTTTTATAGAAAACTGGGGGTGGAATTGTGTTACTAGTCCTACTTGCAGTGTTTTTCTTGACCTTTTATTAGAATTGTTGCTAACGCCGATACGCTTTCTCCTCGCCAGCACCCAGAGGAATTATGAAAAATACGTTGTTGTTCCCCCTACCCCTCCCCTTGTTGTTTAGCCTGTATACACTTATTAGGCTCACAAATATAACGCCATTATAAAAATGAGAAACTGCTAGCGCTGCCAAAAAAAGCTGTCATGATGCTAAATTATTATATAAATATAAAAGAAGTATGTCTGTAAAATATTCACTCAATGAACATCCCAAGGTGATGATTCTGTGGTGTTGTTTTTATCCCTGGGAGATCCATTATACATCCATTCGGATATGCCACATGTCAAGGCATGAATCAGACTTTTAATGCATGTGCGTTTTAAAAGCAAGAGTCATTTCCCCAATAGAACTTGCCATAAAAAGTGTAGAGATCCTCGCTTCTATATGGTGGGCATAATTTAACGTCTTCCTGATCACACTGCATCATAAGATATAAAATGCGCCTGGTCCTATGTACTTATTCACAATATATTACTAAAATCTATGCAAATTTTTCTTTTATCCTGAGCCCAGTATTTTATAAGAAAGGTCAACAAAGTTTGAGAGATTTTGAAATATATTCCCTGTGTACTTATATTATAGTGGCAATATTCAATGTATACGCATAGATCTTAATATTCATCGATTTATGTTTTTCCCGCAATATATATTGTTTTATTGGTGATAGTTAGTATGCTTGTTCTAACAAATGCTGCCAGCACACAAGCTGATCTGTCTAGAATTATGGCGGCCTCCTTCATATCATGGGTATAAGAGCAAATATTTTTAATGCTCTCTTTTAGAAATAAATGATCCAGACCACTCAATATTGCTCATAAATTTAAGCTGTGTTGGAAAGAGGCTCTCTGGGTTTAATGGTATTGTTTATTCATGCAAAATATGTTTTCCCAGTCCGAGACTATGCCATGAGTGATTTAGGGAATAGGATCTTGGAGAAGAATTGGATCACTCACAGATTGTTATGTGTATGAACAAGAGGGTGTGCCAATAATGTGCCAACCAGGAACTTGGATAGTAGAAAAAGAACAAGTTCAATTTGGTTTTAAGAGCACTAAACTTTGGGTTACATTGGTTTGGAGGCTAAAGGCTATGAAATTGAGGCCTTAAAATAATGGCTATCCGAAAAATACAGTGGAAAAAAGTGGAAGGGTGAAAACGACTACAATTTTTGCCAATCAATAGTAAAAACAATGGGGGGGATTTATCAAGGGTATATCCCTGGGGCACTCCAGGGAGAAAGTAAGGATTCTCGCCTTCTCCCTGGCGTGCACCAGCCGCAACCCCTGCTCACCCGAAGGGCAAGTGGGAGACAAGGTTGGGAGAAAGTGTACCCCACTGCGCCAAATTTATAATGATTTACATCAGCACGCATCAGCCTGACTAGGGGTCTGATAACCTAAAATGACAACTGTAAAAAACAAACAAATACATAACTAAATAGCAGCACTCATTTACAGAGCCTATTACACATCTTGATAATCGTGTGGCCAGGACTGCAAGAACAGTGGCTAGATTATTCCTGAGGCCCTAGCTTTAATCAGCCATTTGCAACACCTTTCCTATTACTCAGTGAGATGTGTGACTGACAGACAATTCAATTTTGATAGGTCAGAAGTGAGCGAGTTATTTAGCATATAATCGGTCAATGTATTAGGGCCTTTAGGCTGGGATGATATTACAATTAAGACATCTGTGTCATGTATATATCGTCCAACTGTGGGATGCCATATGTGCATATACAGGCACAGACCCAACTGACTAGGACAATCTTCTACAATACTCACATAATACCATATAGTAACCAAAGTATACTGCTACACAGCAATGAAATAATCATATTCAAGTGTACCAAGCAGTTAAAAGGGAAACTATCAGTAAGTTAGACAAATCTAACCTATTGATATCCCCTTATTGCACACGGGGTGCAGAGGAGGAAGCTATGTCTCTTACCTTCCTTCTCCGTGCCGTTCCCATGCTGTTGGTAGTGTAATTCTCAGTCCGGAGCATTGCCCTGCCCACAGAGGGCTGATGCGACCTAAGGATTACACTGCTAACAGCACAGGAATGACACAATGCTATTAGGGCGGGGTGGTGCTCCAGACCGAGGATTACACTGCTAACAGCATGGGAACGGCGCAGAGTAGGAGACATACCTACCTCCTCAGCGTCCCGGGCCCTGTCAGCAGGTTAGATTCGTCTAACTGGTCAATCGTACCCGTTTAAAGGGGTTGGCCACTTTATAGTAAAATTGTTCAGTGTACAGTATTAGTAAGTGTACACACTGTATAGACTGACAGCAGCTTCCTGTGTACCTCATAGAGCTAAATACAGACTCCTTCCCTCCAGGCTGTGCTCCCCTGATCTGTGCTCAGTCTGTCCATAAGATGGCTGACATGGAGGAGCATGTGACCATGCCCCACCCCCTGTGTCCTCCATAACATATACAGGCTCAGTGGTGGACACAGGGGGGCAGAGCATGGTCATATGCTCCTCTATGTCGGCCATCTTATGGACACACTCACCCAGGGGTGATTCTGGGGTCTCTGCCGCCTGAGGCAACCCCCCCCCCCCCGTAGCAAGCCTAACACACAGGAACCCAGCCCCACCGACACCGCCCCCCCCCCCCCCCGCCGGAGACCCGATCGCCACAGCGTGAGCTACTAGGGCTCACCTCCCTGCATCTGGACTGGACTGCTCTGGTGCTCCCTCCCGTTTCTGCTGCTGCCACCCCTAATGGGAGATCGCCTCGTCCGGACCTGTGGAGATCCCCCCCGGAGACACAGCGCAACCCCCTTTGACCCCAGGCACTCACCACAGTGGCGAGGAGAGCTGCTGGGTGATGTTGCACGGTCGCAGGAGCCCGGCAGGACAGCGGTGAGCGTGGGTGGCGGGACAGGTGAGCGGCTGCTGTCATTTTTATTAAGTGAATCTAAACAAAAATGACAGCAGGGGGAACGTTCTGCCGCCCCTGCAGGACCGCATAATCTGCCACCTGAGGCGGAATACTCATTCCGCCTCATGGCAGAAGCGGGCCTGCACTCACCACAGAGCAGGACAGCCCAGCCTGAGGAGGGGAATCTGATTTTAGCTTTATTAGATACATAGGGAGCTGCTGTCAGTATATATACGGTTGGTACACTTTCTAATACTGTATAGTGAGCAATTTTACTATAAAGTGGCCAACCCCTTTAAGGAGAAATCCTGTTGCTGCTCAGCAGTGGAAGAAATTGCTCTGTTCTAATATAATTGTATTGTGGACTGCTTTTAGACCTTAATGTGCTGCAACCTGCCTGACTGGTGGAGGCTGTGGGGCAACTGTCCCTTTAGAGACGGCTTTAATGCGGTCCTGGTCATGTGTTCAATGGTGAAAAGGGTTTCAAGTAAATAAGTATGTCTAAATAAAAAATATGATTTTTATTAATTTTTACTAGAACAACAATGTCTATATAGCATCCTTCTTTTGTTTCCATTTTGAATGGACAGTTTTGTACATCTGAGTTTTCACATACAACAGACATACATTTGCAAATGCACACACATAAATCTAGAGACTGTTAATCCGTTTATCTCACTATTTAATTATTTGCCTTTCTATAAATCTTCCTGTTTGTCCATCTCCCAATTTATCTCTGTTAATACAGTTAGTGCATTGCATTGCAGCACATCTCACAAATCCAGATTCTTCGTTAATGGAATTAATTCAGCGTGATGTCAGCCTGCTTTATGGAGGAGCCTTTCCCATTCTGAAATCACCAACATTAAAGTCTTCATTTCAAACTTTCCTAGTTAACATTACAAAAGCTGCAGAGTCCCAGGGTTATAGCCTTTTCCCAGAAGTACTTAACTAATAGCCTAAAATCTGAAGAATCACTTTAATACTTCAATAAAAATAACCCAATTCAAAACATTTCCAAAGAAACAGTACTCTTTGCTCTAGGCTACCAAATAATGGCTGAAAGAAAGTATATCGCTTGTCACTTCTGATTTGAGGTTTGTGCCTCTGTGCCTTGAATGAGCGGCGAGTCTAGTAATAGGAAGTGGAGATATTAAGCTGCTAAAATAATGTGCAGCAGAAAAATTAAATATATATATATATATATATATATATATATATATATATATATATTATATATATATGCACACACATATAATATACATACATTGTGCAAATACACATTCACATTTTGGGCTTATATGCAAATTTTGAAGAATTCACAGCATGCTGCTTTTTAGATTTGTATACCATATATTTTGCTTTATAAGAAGCACTCTTTTCCCCCTAAAATGGGGGGGGGCACTCTGTGTGTCTGTAAAGCGAATGTGGCCTCCACTGCTGAACTGAGCACCGGCACTTCAGTTCGTAGAGAGAGAGAGACAGCTGCCAATGAACCAGCAGCAGCCGACAGATCTCTGCGGAGAATGCAGGAGCGGGTGAGGTGATGTCCTGGGAGGAACGCCGCCTACACTTTTAGGCTGGCAGGGTAGAAAACTTCCAATATCCAAAGAGGGTGAACGCTATCAATTAAGGCTGGTGGGGCAGGAGGAAGGAGTAGGGAACCTCCCAGATGATTGTTTGGACCGGATTCCTTTAAGTCACTACGTTACTTTTTGTATTGACCCTTGAAACCTGTATTGCAGCCTCCACAATTCTGCAGGTTTCAGAACTAAAATCTTCCAGTATTTCCTGCTATTTCAAAACTTGTACAGAACTTGTTTTTGGTAGAAAAACTATCTGTATTATAGCTCAGCTACTGTATACTTCAAGGAGCGTATACTATAAGTAATACACACTATTTACAAAATTACAGGTGATCAAAAATGAGGCTAGACACACCTATAAAGCCATTCTGTCTTTGTGTGTCTGATTCTACACAGGGGCGCAAGGTGGTTTAAATGTTTTTAGAGTAGAATAAAGTGTGACATAAAGGCACTACATGGAGTGCAACTGGGTCGAACTAGAAACATTTAGTGCATTTCATGTACCACAGAACAGGTCTGAGTATACAACCACATACATGAGGCTTATAAAGTGTATGACCAGTAGAGGTTTAGTCTAAGGCATGCTTACAGGATCCTTTTAAAAACAATGGGGAGATTTGGATAAACACAAGATTGAGGCTATGTTCATTCACATTGTTAAATTGCAGACGTTTTTTATTGGATGGCCGTCATTTAACAACAAATATCAGCCTTTACTTTATAACAACTAGTGTTATTCGTATAATAATGGTCATTATTTGTCTTTAAATGACGGTCGTCATTCGTGCTTTCTGTAGGCTCTCCGAAATTGTGAACAGCACTAGGGACTCATTAGTTTGAATGGCCCTGTTCACAAGTCTGTACTGTATGTATTACAATGCCTTGATCCATTACAGGAAAAAAAACGCAGGTCCCAGTACAGACATGTAAATGCAACCTAATTCTTTTTTTAATAATTTCAAACTTCAAATTGCAACAACAAAATGTCTGTACACATTACTCAGGCAGCGTAACACCAAAAGCCAGAGAGATAGGTATCGCAAATATTGACAGCTCTTAAAAAATAAGTATCACAAATGATCTCAGATTGACAGATACATAATGCCATTGTAGCCACATGGAAAATAAGGGTGTTACATGCTAAGCAACAAATCAAGCAGAATTCATAAAACAAAGCACTTTATAGGTGTTCAATAATATAGATCCTCACAAAACATACTTGAGTGTCAGAAATACAAGATTTAGAAAATGTAATAACTGAAAAATTAAGAGAAATTGTCCCTGTTGTTATAACTTTCAAAATCTAAAATCAGCAGTAGAGTTGATATAAAGCAAGTTTGCAATTTACATTCATTATTTTTTTTTATTTTGTTATCATGGAAAACACTGTACTTCCTGTGTTCTGGCTCTTTTTTTTTCTTCAAAGAGTCTAAACACAGGAAGTCCAGTGTTTTCCAGGTCATCTGTGCACAGAGAAAACAGTCATGTGATTGATGGACACATTGAGCCGTGACAGTCTGTACTGGCCGGGT